>NC_091125.1:87631620-87791620 GCF_040183065.1 Periplaneta americana | reverse complement strand
ATCTCTTGAGCTTGCACTATTTAACCTCTCACCCAAATTAAATGTTAATAGATCTTAATATTAAACTTCATTCTTATTTTTTTCTTCTATTTGTCCTCTCAATCCATTTCCTATTACACATCATCTATTTTTTTTAATGTTTCGCTTTTAATTTTATTTCCTTTCTTGTTACATTTTCCCCTATGTTCTTAGCTTTCCTTCCTTCTTACTATCATCTATTTAATTTCCTTTCCTTAATTTCTTCTTATAAGTGGCCAACAGTGCAGTTACCTATTTTTCTGTTTACCAATGCACCTATCTATCTCTCAACTAACGTAACTACCTATGTTTATGTCTCCCAATACACCTACCTATCTGTTCACCAACGCACTTACCTATCTTTCTGTCTACTAACACACCTGTCACCTACCTACTTGTCCACCAACGCATCTACGTATCTTTCTGTCTATTAAAGTACCTACTTACAGTATATGTCCACCAACGCACCTACTTTTCTGTCTATTAAAGTACCTACTTATATCTCCACAATGCACCTACATATTTTTCAGTCTACCAATGCACCTACCTATCTTTCTTCCTAACAATACATCTCCCTATCTTTCTGTCTACCAACGCATCTACCTTTCTGTTTATTCATGTACCTACTTATATGTTCACTATTGCACCTACATAGCCCTATATTTCTGTCCACCAACGCACCTACCTATCTTTCTGTCTACTAATACAACTATATATCTGTCCACCAACGCACCTACCTATCTTTCTGTCTACTAATACAACTATTTATCTGTCCACCAACGCACCTACCTATCTTTCTGTCTACTAATATAACTATCTATCTGTCCACCAACGCACCTACCTATCTTTCTGTCTACTAATATACCTACATATCTGTCCAACATACCCGTCTGTCTGTTAATGTACCTATATCTACCATTGCATCCACATGTATTTCTGTCTACCAATGCACCTACGTCTCTGTCCATCAATACACCTACCTACATATCTGTTCGCCAATGCACCTACCAATCTGTTCACCAATACATCTACCTATCTGTACATCATTGCATATGTCCATCCCTCCATCCATTTCTACCTACCTATCTATCCATCAATCCACATACCTATGTACGCGTACCTGCCTATCCACCCATTCATGCATCCTTCTATACATGTATTTATCCACATGTCCATCTACAGTATATATATATATATATATATATATATATATATATATATATATATATATATATCTGTTTTCTGATTCCTTACATTTTTCCCTTCGTTTTTTCCCTAATTTATTTTAATTTGTTGCCAAATTTTCTTCTTTTATCCTTTGGTCAGTTTACATGTCTCACTCACTCACTCACTCACTCACTCACTCACTCACTCACTCACTCACTCACTCACTCTATGTAACAAAGAGCCTTCATGAAACAATGTTAAATCGAAACCTTACACATCCCAAACATTAAAGTGCGACTACTGAAACAATGGATTAGGACGACTCCGATCTTTCCCTTAGACGGTACAGGACAAACATTAGACAAGGACCATACTCGTATAACCATATTTTGCCATGATAGGGAGGTAGTTAAATTTACACTCTTATGTCGAGAATCAATCTCAGGCTCACTGGATCTGGAAGTGCTATCATTGAAGTCACAACAGAGGTTTTCATTACCGTATTGGTATTATATATTGGTACTGTGCTAGTATGGTCTTATTTAAAGAATGAAAAAGAAAGTTTCCCAAAACAATTATGAGAGAGGCACACCAAAGACAGTCTCGTATGGAGTGGACGGTGCAATTTGTAGGCAATTTCAAGCATATCAGTTAAGAAACAGTGTGAAGTGTTTTTGGGTATAGAAAAAGGACAACAGGTAATGTAATAATAATAATAATAATAATAATAATAATAATAATAATAATAATAATAATAATAGTAGTAGTAGTAGTAGTAGTAGTAGTGCGAATTTTTCATATTGTAATGACCTAGAGAAGCTTTCGAGCGTGTTCCATCAGTATTAGATAGCGATGGATTTTCCTTCAAATTGCTTCGTCATTTTTCTCATTTGCATTCCCTGTCGCGGTGAAAAATTGAGCAGCCTGATTAAAATTTTCCATTGCGATGCAGTAATACTATATGCTAACAGACAGTTACATAACGGCTGCAAGAACAATGCTTACTATTTGGGAAATTAGTAGATGTTTTATTTATTTTAGTAGGTTATTTTACGACGCTTTATCAACATCTTAGATTATTTAGCGTCTGAATGACATGAAGGTGATAATCCGGTGAAATGAATCCAGGGTCCAACATCGAAAGTTACCCAGCATTTGCTCATATTGGGTTGAGGGAAAACCCCGGAAAAAACCTCAATCAGGTAACTTGCCCCGACCGGGAATTGAACCCAGGCCACCTGGTTTCGTGGCCAGACGCGCTAACCGTTACTCCACAGGTGTGTAGATCACATTAAACCTCATTAATGCTTTATTTAGGAGAACTTGAAATGATACGCAATATCCTAAACGACAGGGATTTTAATATTATTATAATATAGCAAGAGCAAGTGTCAATATTATTATTTGCTTTCAGTATCTCATCTATTTCTGCAAGTGAATATCTATGATGAATAGGGACCGGATTTTTTATGTAATTACATATTATATTCCTTTCAACCTAACCGTATATAAATAACAAATCTTTGCGAATCTTGTAATTACCATTAATATATTAAAATTTGATACTACATATTTGACATATTTTCCCCACATTACATATTATGGCTTGGTATTACATAAAATACATATTTAGTGGATTTATTCATTTTTACTTCTCTAAAAGGGGGAAAAATACTTCTTCTGGGGAAGTTTACAATTTGAAATACACAGATTTAAAAAGTCTTTTTACTTACCCAAGGAAGGATATATTTCAGGACGAAACATAACATTCTTAGTTCCAGGAAGTACTAGAGGCACTCACCTCATACCACCCACTGTAAATATGAGTGAACAAAAGGCAACCTTTCTCATACAAGTACCTTGTATTGTAAAAATCCCTCAGAAAGTAGCGTTGCCTTCATGCGGTGGAGTGGGACGAGGACGACATGAACTATAGTTGTTCTGCACACATCTTAAAATAAATAGCTTTTCAGGTTATTGCTTGACCT
Organism: Periplaneta americana; assembly: GCF_040183065.1. Taxonomy (NCBI): domain Eukaryota; kingdom Metazoa; phylum Arthropoda; class Insecta; order Blattodea; family Blattidae; genus Periplaneta; species Periplaneta americana. The sequence continues at coordinate 87,788,447 of NC_091125.1, read as the reverse complement.
CTTTACTTTGAATTAAGTAGACCTATACGGAAATGGGATTTTCCGAGTAATTAGAAAGTATGGTTCTAGGCTGGAATAATTCTACCCAATGAGACAGGAATGTCACTTTTCAAACAAGTCTGTAAATGCCTATAGTTTGAGATTTTAGTAGGTACTTTGTTTCTTACAAGGAGCAGCTAAAATGCATGTGTCCCACATCTCCTCTTATTTTTTCCTAATCCAGTAAAATGAAACATTGCTTGCAGTACTGTTGTGTCATTCATTTCACTCAGTTCTCTAGTTTTAGTACTTACAGTATAAAGTGCAAGTGAGTTTATCTACTGCTTTTAACTAACTAAATTGACCCCTGTATCTTCAACCCTAACGACAAAAATAAAATCATGGATTGCGATGGACGAAACTTTCACTACAGATGGAAAAATAGTAATGTGTCAAGTGTGCGGTAAAAACGTTGGGTGCTCTATGAAATCACAACTGGAGAGTCTTACCTATCCTACACCTGCCAGATATTGATATTAAATATTTTCATGATTTTAAATATTTTGGTACATATTCAGCTTATTTTTCTTACATAAATATGTACATATTTCACACCTTGATATTACATAAAAATCCGGTTCCTAATGATGAATAATAAACGAAGTCGTAGACATAGTTTGGGACCATTAGGGTCGCCTGATAAAAATGTGGGTACTCAGTCAACCCTAGTGTAATAATCGGGTATGGGTTGGAACTGCACCTAGCTGGGGATCAGCGCAAAAGTTCTCGCAGATGAAAGTAGCGTTAGGGTTCACCCTTCCCCTTCAGGATAACATGCAAGATGAGGTATAAACTGGTTGGTGGCCACGCCCCCGTCACTTTAACGAATGAATAAAGTATCATGAATGAATTTCTTACTTACTTACTTACTTACTTACAAATGGCTTTTAAGGAACCCGAAGGTTCATTGCCGCCCTCACATAAGCCCGCCAGCGGTCCCTATCCTGTGCAAGATTAATCCAGTCTCTATCATCATACCCCACCTCCCTCAAATCCATTTTAATATTATCCTCCCATCTACGTCTCGGCCTCCCTAAAGGTCTTTTTCCCTCCGGTCTCCCAACTAACACTCTATATGCATTTCTGGATTCGCCCATACGTGCTACATGCCCTGCCCATCTCAAACGTCTGGATTTCAAGTTCCTAATTATGTGAGGTGAAGAATACAATGCGTGCAGTTCTGTGTTGTGTAACTTTCTCCATTCTCCTGTAACTTCATCCCGCTTAGCCCCAAATATTTTCCTAAGCACCTTATTCTCAAACACCCTTAACCTATGTTCCTCTCTCAGAGTGAGAGTCCAAGTTTCACAGCCATATAGAACAACCGGTAATATAACTGTTTTATAAATTCTAACTTTCAGATTTTTGGACAGCAGACTGGATGATAAGAGTTTCTCAACCGAATAATAACAGGCATTTCCCATATTTATTCTGCGTTTAATTTCCTCCCGAGTGTCATTTACATTTGTTACTGTTGCTCCAAGATATTTGAATTTTTCCACCTCTTCGAAGGATAAATCTCCAATATTTATATTTCCATTTCGTACAATATTCCCGTCACGAGACATAATCATATACTTTGTCTTTTCGGGATTTACTTCCAAACCGATCGCTTTACTTGCTTCAAGTAAAATTTCCGTGTTTTCCCTAACCGTTTGTGTATTTTCTCCTAACATATTCACGTCATCTGCATAGACAAGAAGCTGATGTAGCCCGTTCAATTCCAAACCCTGCCTGTTATCCTGAACTTTCCTAATGGCATATTCTAAAGCGAAGTTAAAAAGTAAAGGTGATAGTGCATCTCCCTGCTTTAGCCCGCAGTGAATTGGAAAAGGATCAGATAGAAACTGACCTATACGGACTCTGCTGTATGTTTCACTGAGACACATTTTAATTAATCGAACTAGTTTCTTGGGAATACCAAATTCAATAAGAATATCATATAATACTTCCCTCTTAACCGAGTCATATGCCTTTTTGAAATCTATGAATAACTGATGTACTGTACCCTTATACTCCCATTTTTTCTCCATTATCTGCCGAATACAAAAAATCTGATCAATAGTCGATCTATTACGCCGAAAACCGCACTGATGATCCCCAATAATTTCATCTACGTACGGAGTTAATCTCCTCAAAAGAATATTGGACAAAATTTTGTACGACGTCAACAAAAGTGATATTCCTCGAAAGTTACCACAGTTCGTTTTGTCCCCCCTTTTAAAAATAGGTACAATTATGGACTCCTTCCATTGTTCTGGTACAATTTCCTTTTCCCAAATAGCAAGTACAAGTTTATAAATTTCGCTATATAATGCACTTCCACCCTCTTGTATTAATTCTGCTGGAATTTGATCGATACCTGGAGACTTGTACTTTTTCAGATTTTCTATCGCAATTTCGACTTCTGAAATCGTGGGTTCGGGTATAAATGGCTCAGCAGTTTGTATTTCAATATCGTCCCGATCATTTCTATTTGGCCTATGTACATTTAGTAGTTGCGCAAAATAGTTTTTCCATCTGTTTAGGATTGATGAAGAGTCTGCAAGCAAGTCACCATTCTCATCCTTGATCACGTTTACCCTTGACTGATATCCGTTCTTAAATTCCTTTATACCCTTATATAAATCTCGAATGTTTTTATTCTTACTATTTGTTTCTACCTCATTCAGTTTTTCCTTCAAGTAACCTCTCTTTTTATTCCTAAGTGTACGACTTGCTTCCCGTCTTTCATTGAAATAATTATCTCTATTCTCCTCAACTGGATCCTGTAAGAATTTCAATTTTGCCTGTTTCCTTCTTTCTACTACCATGCAACAATCTTCATCAAACCACGGTTTCTTTTTCTTAGTTTCATAATAACCTATGCTCTGCTCAGCTGCAATTTTGATACTATCTCTGATATTTTCCCACACGCTATTAACATCTAATTCTTTCTCAACTTCGTCGGAACTTTCTAAAGTGGCAAACCTATTCGAAATTTCGACCTGATAATTTTGCTTAGCTTCCTCGTCCTTTAATTTCAAAATATTGAATTTAGTAATATTAACTTGTTGCTCTACTCGCTTGGCTACTGATAATCTTTCTCTTAATTCTCCAATCACCAAATAATGGTCAGAATTACAGTCTGCACCTCTGAAAGTTCGAATATCTACTATACTAGTATGTCTCCGTTTATCTATCAAGACGTGATCTATTTGGTTGTGTGTCAATCCATCTGGAGAAGTCCAAGTATATTTATGTATATCCTTATGGGGGAATGTTGTACTTTTGACAATTAAATTTTTCGATGTGGCAAAGTTGACTAATCTAACTCCATTGTCACTACTAATTGCGTGTAGGCTCTCTTTTCCAATAGTTGGTCTAAAAATATCCTCCCGTCCTACTTTAGCGTTGAAATCCCCCAATAAAATTTTCATATGATATCTAGGGAACTGATCAAAAGTATGTTCCAATTCCTCATAGAAGCTATCCTTTATATAGTCGTCTTTCTCTTCTGTAGGGGCGTGAGCATTTATAACTATGATGTCGCACCATCTACCCTTAAGTACTAAATATGATAACCTGTCACTGATAAATTCGACCTTTTTTACTGCTGATTTTATTCTTTTATGTACAAAGAATCCTGTTCCTAATTGGTGATTATTGTTTCCTTCCCCATAATACAACAAGTAATCTCCTATTTGTGATATGCCATTCCCATCTAACCTAACCTCTTGTACTCCCACAAAGTCTATTCTATATCTAGCTAGTTCTTTTGCTACTAATGTTACCCCTCCTGTTCTATAAAGACTAGTTACGTTCCAAGTGCCAAATCTCAAAACCTTATTCCTTTGCTGTGGTCGTGCCAGAGAATCAGTCCTATTCCGAGGCTTACTGTAGGAATTCGTAACAAGCTGTTTTTTACGGTGATGGGTTGTTAGCCCTTCGCCCAACCCCCAAGCTGGAGGACCACCCCTTATCGGCTGTCCACGACTGCTTATTCAATATATTCGCAGCTACCCTCCATATCTGGAGGCCGTCTCCTCTATCCGCAACCTGAGGACGCGCCATGCCGTGGTGATAGGGACCCACCATACATGGCATGAATGAATTTCAATGAACATATATTAATACAATTCTTAAGAAAACGTGATACTGCGGAAAACTTCATGCTCGCATTTATGTGGTAGAATGAATAATTTCTCGGACTATGGCTACTATCTATGACAAAATTATGGAACCTTATGCACTTCCACGTTCAACGTAATATCCCAGAGCTTTTATGCACATCTGCAAGAGCTGGTACAATAAATAGGAAACAGTCTAAGAAAAGTTATACGTAACCGATAGTAAGGCTTCGGCTGCAACTGTGATGACTAGGGACCGGATTTTTATGTAATATCAAGGTGTGAAATATGTACATATTTATGTAAGAAAAATAAGCTGAATATGTACCAAAATATGTAAAATCAGGAAAATATTTAATATCAATATCTGCCAGGTATAGGATAGGTAAGACTCTCCAGTTGTGATTTCATAGAGCACCCAACGTTTTTACCGCACACTTGACACATTACCATTTTTCCATCTGTAGTGAAAGTTTCGTCCATCGCAATCCATGATTTTATTTTTGTCGTTAGGGTTGAAGATACAGGGGTCAATTTAGTTAGTTAAAAGCAGTAGATAAACTCACTTGCACTTTATACTGTAAGTACTAAAACTAGAGAACTGAGTGAAATGAATGACACAACAGTACTGCAAGTAATGTTTCGCTGTACTGGATTAGGAGAAAATAAGAGGAGATGTGGAACATATATGCATTTTAGCTGCTCCCTGTAAGAAATAAAGTACCTACTACAATCTCAAACTATAGGCATTTACAAACTATTGTTTGAAAAGTGACATTTCTGTCTCATTCAGAAGGATAGGATTATTCCAGCCGAGAACCATACTTAATAATTGCTCGGAAAATCCCATTTCCGTATAGGTCTACTAAATTTAAAGTAAAGAGGTCAAGCAATAACCTAATCTTTCAACATCTTTCCAGTTTGTTCCTTTACTTCAGCTTCTTTTCAAAAGTCGGCTACTTTACTGCGGCTCATGCCAGATTTGACACGGGTTTTCCCTGGAAGGATTAGGAAGAGGGTGGGTAAGGTTGCAAATTGCATGGGAACGGCTTGTTAAGACGTGTGCAGAACAATTATAGTTGGAGACAAATCATGTCGTCCTCATCCCACTTCACCGCATGAAGGCAACGCTACTTTCTGAGGGATTTTTACAATACAAGGTAGTTGTATGAGAAAGTTTGCCTTTTGTTCACGCATATTTATAGTGGGCGGTATGGGGTGAGTGCCTCTTCTACTTCCTGGAACTAAGAATGTTATGTTTCGTCCCGAAATATGTCCTTTCTTGCGTAGGTAAAAAAGGCTTTTTAAATCTGTGTATTTCAAATTGTAAACTTCCCCATCAGAAGTTTTTTTTCCTCTTAGAGAAGTAAAAATGAATAAAATCCCTAAATATGTAAATTTATGTAATACCAAGCCATAATATGTAATGTGGGACAAATATGTAAAAATATGTAGAATCAAATTTAAATATGTTAATGGTAATTACAAGATTCGCAAAGATTTGTTATTTATATACGATTATGTGGAAAGGAATATAATATGTAGGCCTAATTACATAAAAATCCAGTCCCTAGTGATGACGTTCTGTGCTGATCGAATCTCCCTCCTCTAGTGTTTTCCCTATGTAGTCTTACTCCATGTTGGAGATATGTGTTGACATATTATATTAAGTTAACTGTCATGATACAAGGAGCGCACTCAATTGAGTGATTTGGTGGCCGCGGTTCCATAGTATTGGTGTTTTTTTTTATTGTTTGAGAATGATGCATAGTAGCACATCGCAGCGAGTTTTTGTAGTACACTACATACGCATCATTTTCGATTTGCATTGAACTATTACCGCAGCACCACGGTGGTAATAGTTTGAAATACTAAAAATGATGTTCACCTAATATTTCGTGTAATTGTTGCACCACGTAGCCTACTTACATTTTCATCGTTCTTTCAATAGTATCCACTGGTTTTGAATAAAATTGTCGTTATTTTCGATTTTAGAGTGTTTTTTATTTTTCGAATGGGGTTAAATATCGGTATGATAGAATACAACATGCCAGTGGGGTTCGCAAACAAAAGTCTCGCCCAAAAATGTGTCGCGCTTTTAAAAAGTTCGGGAACTACTGCTCTATGTTATAATAAAAGTTATTATTAACATTGTCATATAAGCTAGCCTATTTAATGACTTACAACTAACTGTTAATAATTTTTAGCCCGTCAAGACTCAAATCTCGTAATAATTTTGTATGCCAATTTAAAATGAATATTTAAAACGAGTTATTCATTACACCACTACCACTACCACCATCACCATCACCACCACTGTATTATTGTGTATGACCATGTTTGATCATCTAAGTTCATCATTTACACAAAAACTGTTGAGAGTTGCAACCAAATTTTCAAACCACTGCTAAAACAAGACATTTCAATGTGCAACATAAAGGAATACGACGTGTTCTATCTCATACTTGCTTGCGTTAACTTCTTCTTCCAAGGATCAACTCTGGCTAGACGCTCCTTGTCAAGGGCCTTATCATCAGGGACAATATTTTCCATCTTCTAAGTGCACCCACCTCAGACATGGAATTCTTCGCTCCGCCAAATCCATATAAACCATATCTATAGTTGACAAAGCACTGGCTTATGATGACTGCGAACCAGGAGTCGTATTTGTTGTTGAAAAAAACTTAAAGTTCCTGATGGTTTTCTCTGGGTTCTCCCGTTTCCCTTGATCATTTCATTGTCATTGTCCATTTTATTATTCACTATCATTTTTATCCAAAACGATGCGATGTGGTGTAGGATTGCGACTGGCGTAATGGATGGCGTCAGTATAAGGGGCGTAGTACGCTTTCAGAGAGTGGGATGGAAAGGCTCTTTAGTGGGACTTCACCGGAACCTTAAGACGTGCAGGCTGAATCGACAGAGGATACCTACCGCACAGTTGATACTTGCAAACAGCGAGACTGTTTTGACTTCAGAAGTAATTTCCAGTATAAGAACGATAAGGCAAATTAAACCTACTAGAGGCATCAGAGCTAGCCTTCGGGTCCTCCTCCGTACCAGTGAAACTCCGTTCACCCGGCTCAAATGGCACTTCACAATAAATTATTTTAGTTAAATTCAAAAGAAACAAATTACACACATAATATTGTACTGTAAAATAAGAGCCACCGGCGTAGATCTGTCGGTTAAGGGACTTGCCTGCCGATCCGGAGTTGCGCTCGGGCGCGGGTTTGAATCCCGCTTGGATTGATTACCTGGTTGGGTTTTTTGAGGTTTTCCCCAATCGTAAGGCAAATGTCAGGTAATTATGGTAAATCCTCAGCCTCATCTTAAAAATACTATCTCGCTATCACCAATCCCAACGACGTTAAATAACCGAGTAGTTGATACCTCCGGAGGATCCCGACTGCGTGCAAGATAAATTTCGCGGCGGTCAGATTTGGGTACAGATCAACTGCGCGCGGCGATTATTACTGAATTTTCCTTCCGATTTTTTGGAGACTTAGAACTCTCTATGAATGCTAGCCTATTTGCCATTCATAGATATGGTTAAAATGCAGTGTCATATGCATGCCGAAATTAGTATAGGGCATTTGTCAAGAAGTTAAAATATGCACTTAAATTATGTGGCTTTATTGCAATAACTTAAATTATGTGGCTTTATTGCAATAATAACAAACACTCTTTAGGAAATGCAATCCTGAGATAATTCCTTGCCAATATTTTAAAATTAATTTCTCATTTAGATTTGTAAATACCTGTATCATTCATGTTGATGTGTTTGTCTGCGTTTGAATGGCAGCGTCAGGAAAGTTGTATATATGTGGATGTGCACACACAAGGAGTAGGGTAAAGTTGCCTAATGCCGTGATACCCCTAATTCCGTGATATTTTTTTCACTGAATATCACGGAATTGGGTATCTTGCTATGAAGTTCACCGATGTCTCAAAAGTAGGTGAAAGATGCACTCTTCCGAGAAAGATGTCTGGCGCTATGGTCGAACGGCAAAGCTTTGACTGACATTGAGTTTAAAAAAAGTATCACGGGATTAGGGGTATCATGGCATTAGGCAACTTTACCCTACATCGTTGCATATACAGCACACCATTATATACACTCGGAACAATCGACAGTCGTTAACAGTGCTACCATCTCTATAGCCACAACAATTCTCGAAACAAATGACTAACATTATTTACTACTAGTGCTGTCACTCTTCTGTTACATGAGAAAGACTCGCAAGCATTTGACGTATTTGTGGTACACCCGCTCGCGCGCAGTTGGCCCATTTACACTTCAGTAGCTCTCGCGCAGTTGAGCAAAAAATTGATCCTTTCGCGCGCAATCGGTACCCACCCGTTACATCGTCGTTAAAAAACGCACTAGAAAAATAAATACATACTGTATAAATTTGATTTCAATCAGGGAACTGTACATAGTGGACGAAAAGTATCTGAAAAATGTGTCGATGGTACTCGTATGATATTGGCGGACGTATTTCGAGGAGTGATAATGATTGGGGACATAAAGAAACCGTAAGGCACCGAAATTCCCAACCATTCCAAAAATGCAAGCTAGCTAGGCGAATATGAGAGTTTTCAATGTGGAGGAGAGACTTGTGACTTCTGTGTAGTTCCACGAGTGGCCATATAGGGAAAAATAATGAACATCATGCAGTCATATGAAGGGTTCAGAACCATAGTGGGCCAAGCGCCATTTACTAAAACCGTAAAAAACAAGGGTTAAAATAAGTTACTACCATAATTCAATGGGAACATATAGCAAGTAATATAAAATATACACATTAAAACTAAATGATATTGTGAATTTTATTAGTAACAACAATGTAATTTATTCGCCACAACAATAATTCCTTTCTACAATTCGCCTTAAACGTTCTCGTCAACAATTGGATTTTCACTTAACACAGTATTCGTTATAGCACTCCACCGACGACAATGACAATTTACTTGGACTATTACGCACAACAATGAACTGTTAATCTTAACTAATATTTACAAAGCACTATTTACAAATCAGAACTACCAGTTCTCAGTTCACAGTTCTTCTATCTCAGTCACTCGAGTTCACAGTATCTCGAACCACAGACCTTCAGAGACAGTTCACTGTACTCGAACTCGGGTCCCTCCAACTGCGGTCCATTGCACTCGAACTCAGGTCCCTCCAACTGCGGTCCACTGCACTCGAACTCAGGCCTTCGGATGCTGACGCAGATGCGGACGCACACTCGAGTCGAACTCCGGCTGGCTTGCTTGCTCTGGCTTTCTCACTGACTGAATAACTGAAAACTCTGAAACTGCAAACTGCTGTCGTTCCTTCGCGACCGTAATTTATAACTACAGCGACGTAGCCTCGAAAGTTCGACCCGTCTCTAGAGATGGCATTCCAGAGAAATCCAGGGCCCTCTCCTCTCTACCAGCACCAGATGCGCGCGCAAACTCGTCGCGTGACGTAATACACCCTCTCTCTTCTCTCCACCGCGCGACGTCACTCAATGTTCCGTGCAGCCTGTGCGATCTGCTTTCATGCGGGACGCTGGTCGTGAGTTCGAATCTCACGTCGCTGTCACATTGCTCCCTCCTTAGGACTGCTCGTCTCGGGCAGTCCCTTGGTAGGCTGCTAATCGGTCCAGATGCACCACCATCATCTTCCCTCGAGGTTGTCGCTGGATGCGGTACACCACGTCGTTGATCCGGGTCACCACGCGGTATGGTCCATCCCAGGCACGCTGCAGCTTTGGTGATTTCCCTTTGGTCCTGGTAGGTCGATACAGCCACACCAGGTCGCCCTCCTGGAATCCTGCAGAGTTGGCTAATCTGTCGTAGCGCACCTTCATCCTGTCGCTGGCCATCTTGAGGTGCTCTCTGGCCAGTTGGTGAACTCCATTCAACTTCTCGGTGAGTTCTGCCACATAGTCAGTCGCTGGCTGGTCGGCGCTGGGTGGCGTGCCAAACAGCAGATCACAGGGCAGGCGCAGCTCTCTCCCGAAGACCATGTTTGCCGGTGTCATCCCTGTTGTATCGTGGACCGAAGCTCTGTAGGCCAAGAGGAACAGTGGAACTCTGGCATCCCAGTCTCGCTGATGGTTGGACACCACCTTCCGCAGGTGCTCCTCCACGGTTTTGATGTATCGTTCCACCATGCCGTCGGACTGTGGGTGGAGGGGAGTGGTCCTGGTTTTATGCACCCCCAGACGCTCGAACAATTCTCCCATCAGGTTGGATTCGAAGTTGCGCCCCTGATCGCTATGCAATTCCCGGGGCACCCCGAATCGGCAGATGAAGTTGTCAAGCAGCGCGTCGGCCACCGTCGAAGCCTCTTGGTTGGGAATCGCGTACACCTCTGGCCATTTTGTGAAGTAATCCATAGCGACTAGCAGGTAGCGGTTCCCGCGATCCGTGACCGGGAACGGTCCAGCAACATCAATGGCGATCCTCTCAAAAGGAGCTCCCACGTTGTACTGCTGCATGGCTCCCCTGCTGCGGGTCCTTGGTCCGCGACTGGCTGCACAGGTGTCGCATCTTCGGCACCATTGTTCCGTGTCGGTTCTCATATGCAACCAATAGAACCTCTGCCTTAACTTGTCCAGCGTCCTGTTGGCTCCCAGGTGGCCTCCAGTCACTCCAGCATGAGTCTCCTCCAGCACTTCCTTCAACTTGCTCCTGGGCAGGACAAGTTGTTCTATGCGGGTCCTTCCATCGGCCGACTCCCAAATCCTCTTCAGGATACCGTCCTTGACAGTGAAGGATTCCCACTGGGCCCAGTAGCTCTTGTAAGTGCTGCTACGGTTGGCGATATCGGCCCATACTGGTCTCTGGCCGGACTCCACATCACGCAGTAGCTGTCCAATGTTTGGGTCCTCCAGCTGCTCCCTCCTTATGGCGGCGTTATCCCATCCTGGGCTCGGCTGGGCGGCAATTGCTCTGACTGCGTGGGCGCCATCCCGCTCTTCTACTTTCAGGCAGTGTTTGCAGCCATCCGGGCACGGACGTCGTGATAAGGCATCAGCGTTGGAATGTTTCTTCCCTTGGCGGTGTTCGGAGGTGAAGTTGTACTCCTGCAGACGTTGAACCCAACGGGCGGTCTGCCCCTCCAGATTCTTGAAGCCCAATAGCCAGGTGAGTGCAGAATGGTCTGTCCTCAGATGGAACTCCTGGCCATACAAATATTTGTGGAAATGCTTCAGGGCTTCGACAATGGCAAGAAGTTCTCTACGGGTCACGCAGTAGTTTCTCTCAGCCTTGGACAATGTTCGGCTGAAGTAGGCAATCACCCTCTCTTGCCCGTCCTGTTCCTGAGAGAGTACTCCGCCGATGCCTACGTTGCTAGTGTCCGTGTCGAGCGTGAACTTCCTTCCAGGGATGGGATATCCCAGTACAGGAGCAGTGCAGAGCGCCTCTTTCAGCGACTGGAAGGATGACTCCGCCTCGTCTGTCCACTGGAATTGTCGTTTCTCCTCGGTCAGCTGGGTTAGAGGCTTAGCGATGTTGGCGTACCCAGCTACGAACCTTCTGTAATAAGTGCAGAGGCCGAGAAAGCGGCGCAGCTCCTGCTTGTCCCTCGGTCTCGGCCATCCTCTGACAGCTTGTAGCTTCTCCGGGTCCGTGGCCACTCCGTTGGTCCCTACTACGTGTCCCAAGTAGTTGACCTTCTTCTGGAATAGATGACATTTCTTCGGGTTCAACTTCAGTCTGGCTTGTCGCAGTCTCTCGAACACTTTCCTCAGGTTCAACAGCTGTTCGCCGAAAGTCTTGCCCACCACGATGACGTCATCAAGGTACAGCAAACAGGTGTCGTATGTCAGGCCTCTCATTACAGACTCCATTAGTCTCTGGAATGTAGCCGGGGCGTTGCAGAGGCCGAACGGCATAACGGTGAACTGCCATAGTCCCTGGCCTGTAGAGAATGCCGTTTTCTCCTTGTCCTCAGGATGTAGCGCCACCTGCCAGTATCCTGACTTGAGATCCAACGTCGAGAACCACTCTGCTCCGGCCAGGGTGTCCAAGGTGTCGTCAATTCGTGGGAGGGGAAAGCAGTCTTTCCTGGTAACGTCATTCAGTCTTCTGTAGTCCACGCAGAAACGCAAGTCCCCATTCTTCTTCTTCACCAGCACTACAGGTGATGACCAAGGGCTGTCGGATTCCTCGATGACCCCTCTTGCTTTCATGCCCTCCAGTTGGCTGTCAATCTCCCTCTGTTTAGCTAGAGGGACGCGTCGAGGAGGTTGTCTGATTGGGCGAGCATTTCCGATGTCGATGCGGTGCTGAACTTTCTCCGTTCTCCCGTAGTCATTTTCAGACAGACTGAACACGTCCTGAAATTCTGTCAGTAGATCGTGGACTTGTCTTCTTTCTCTTTTGCTTAAATTCGCTGGCAATTCTCGAGCCAGCTCTTTCAGTGATGGGTCTAGATCTGGATGTGGTCGGTGACACTCCTCGTTTTCTGCCAGCGACGTCACAGATACCACCGGCTCGACGTTACCTAGTACAGTTCCACTAGGCACCTCCTTGTCCCGATTGGTGACATTCAGGACCCTCACCGGTACCACCTTCTGATTCGGGAGTAGGGATCTGGCCACATAAACCCCATCTATCGGAGTTGTTTGCGAGTCAAGGAGCAGGTTTCTCTTAGGTTGTCCGTCCAGTCTTGCCGTCACCACCATCTCGCAGCCTGCTGGGATTGTCACTTGATTCTCCAGGGTGAGTCTGCTGGCCATGGGTTGGTCTTCGACGTCCCTCAGAAACACTTCATCCTGACCAAAACGCAGGATACGGCGCCTGACATCCACCGTTGCATCGAAGATCCGCATGGCGTCGAGTCCCAGGATGACGTCTTCAGTGATGTTGGCGACGAACACTCACATCTCCAGTTTCCTCTTTCCCAATGTCAGATCCAGGAAAACCTCTTTTTGGATGGGCAGGTTCTCGCCTGAGGCAGTACGTAGTTCATACCGGCGCAGCGGTGTCCTCCCAGGTAGTCCACGCACGACTTCCGGTCTGGCGATAGTGAGCGACGCCCCGGTGTCTACCAATACTCTGCATGGGCGGCCTCTTATCCATCCGTCAGCAATCAGCCCATCGTCGCATCTTCTGTTAACCGTCTTCAAGATCAGCCGAGGGGATGGTGATGACGGCGCCGACGTGCCCCTCGTCGCATCGGCCCCTTTTAGTTTTCCTGTTTGTGACCAGATCGGTCACAGTCCCTCCTCAGGTGTCCAGGCTCGCCGCAGGACCAGCAGGTGGGCACTCCTCGTCTTCGTCGCTCGGGTGATTTCGGTTGACGTTCCTCGACGTCGGCCGCCGCGACGCTCCTAATCCGGTGCGATGTCGAGACGTTCGCCGTCAACTTTGCTGCCTCCATCCTGAGGGCCGCCGCCAGAGCTGCGTTGATGGTGCGATGCTCTGCTAAGAGTAGCTGTTGTTTTATTTCCGGGTCTCGAACTCCGCTGCCGAAAGTGTAGGCCGCCTCTCCAGCGATGAAGTCATTAGGTAGGCCCCTGAGGGCCTTATGGGCAAGTTGTTCCACCGCCATCGCGAATTCTTGCAGGGACTCTCCTGACTGTTGGACCCTCGTTTTTAGTTGGGTCCTAAATGCTGCAGCAAGTTGATGGTCACCATAACGTCCCTCCAGGGCCGCCATTATCTCAGCGGCTGTCCCATCTTCTGGAACGCTGTGAAGAATCTCCGACGCCTGTCCTTGAAGCGCGGTCAGCAGCTGAGTAGTCTTCTCCGCTGGGGTCCACCCATTATGTGCTGCGGTGGCCTCGAACTGGCGACGGAATATCGCCCAAGACGTCGTACCGTCTAACTTCGGCGTCTTGACGTTGTGATGTCTGGCTGAAGGCGATGATTCCGCAGGGCCAATATATGGAGTCCCCAACTCTGTGGCCGCTTCTTGCATGGCACGTCGAACCTCCTCGGCAACTATCTGTTTATGTTCTCTAGCCTGGCGATCCACCAACGCGAGAATGTGCTTGTTTTCCTCAGCGTGTTTATCCATCATCTCACTCGTCTTGTCCAGCAACTCGGTCGTCTGCTCTTGACGACGCTCGAGATCACGGATTTTGCCATCGAAATGGTCTACCTCCTGTCTCAATTCGGTTACTGTCTCGTTTATAGTTGTAAAATTCTTGTTTAGGTTGTCAAGATCGGCTTTGAGTTCGTCTTTCACGATGGCGACAATTCCATCTACGTGGGTCGAAACGCTTTCAATTTGCGAAGTGACGTCATCTTTCACTCCGCTTATGTCACTTTTCATCTCCGTTTTCACTTCACTTATATCGTTCTTGACCTCACTGATGTGCTTGTTCATGTCGTTCATGTCGTCTTTCATTTCTGCTTTCACGTCACTTATATCACTTTTCACCTCACTGATGTGCTTGTTCATTTCTGCTTTCATTTCCGTGATGGCTTGCAGGATCTGCTGTAGGTTCTCCATTGTCGATAATGTCCCACTCCTGACACCAATGTGAATTTTATTAGTAACAACAATGTAATTTATTCGCCACAACAATAATTCCTTTCTACAATTCGCCTTAAACGCTCTCGTCAACAATTGGATTTTCACTTAACACAGTATTCGTTATAGCACTCCACCGACGACAATGACAATTTACTTGGACTATTACGCACAACAATGAACTGTTAATCTTAACTAATATTTACAAAGCACTATTTACAAATCAGAACTACCAGTTCTCAGTTCACAGTTCTTCTATCTCAGTCACTCGAGTTCACAGTATCTCGAACCACAGACCTTCAGAGACAGTTCACTGTACTCGAACTCAGGTCCCTCCAACTGCGGTCCACTGCACTCGAACTCAGGCCTTCGGATGCTGACGCAGATGCGGACGCACACTCGAGTCGAACTCCGGCTGGCTTGCTTGCTCTGGCTTTCTCACTGACTGAATAACTGAAAACTCTGAAACTGCAAACTGCTGTCGTTCCTTCGCGACCGTAATTTATAACTACAGCGACGTAGCCTCGAAAGTTCGACCCGTCTCTAGAGATGGCATTCCAGAGAAATCCAGGGCCCTCTCCTCTCTACCAGCACCAGATGCGCGCGCAAACTCGTCGCGTGACGTAATACACCCTCTCTCTTCTCTCCACCGCGCGACGTCACTCAATGTTCCGTGCAGCCTGTGCGATCTGCTTTCATGCGGGACGCTGGTCGTGAGTTCGAATCTCACGTCGCTGTCACAATATGTTAATCTTCATTAAACTATGGCATTCATTTAACGTTAATCTTTGCTTTCTCCGTTTTTAATAAATGGCGCTTGACCCAATATTGCTCTGAACCCTTCATATGTCATACGCCTGTCCAAATCCCTGTCTATTAATTCATTGACAGTCACAGGGCGAAAATATTTATTTTCAAGTCTTTCTTCATGTGGTCGCTCATTGTTGATCGCAGCACTTGCAACTCGTCGGCACATTTTCTTGTTCATTTCATAGACCCACTGAATCGGTGACGGCAGCACAATTTTCCCGCCAAGTGAAGGGTCTGCCACTAAACTTCGCGTCCTTAACATATCCCGAACTGAAAGCTTTTTTCCCCACTTCAACAAGTCATCTCTGCTCGGTCGCACCTCACCAAAACCAGTTCTGAAATCCTGCATATTACTCATGGTTTTTCCGGTATTTGGCCTCTCTTGAAACCACACGAATCCAAACTCCTCCACACTGAAAACTCTCATATTCGCCTCGCCATCTTGCACTCTTGGAACGGCTGGCAATTTCCGTGGGTTTGGTTTCTCTTAAGTGAGCCAGATGTCTCCCGCCATGATCACACCACAAAATACGTCAGTCAATGTCATATCTTCAAGTGTAGTAGGACTTTTCTTCCACAAAATACGTCAGTCAATGTCATATCTTCAAGTGTAGTATGACTATTCTTCCACAAAATACGTCAATCAATGTCATTTCTTCAAGTGTAGTAGGACTTTTCTTCCACTAAATACGTCAGTCAATGTCATATCTTCAAGTGTAGTAGGACTTTTCTTCCACTAGGTACATAATTTCAATTACGTACCTACATAAAAAGGTCTGTGAGTTTATTTTGTTTCAGCTTAGTGTGACTTTCGTATCAGTGCTACAATAAACGCTTAGTTCATAATACTGTACGCATGAAACAGATGTATTTGCGTGTGAACGTGTTTATTTTTCATAGACAGGCGTGATAAAGTAGTTAATAAATTTCACAGATTCAGTTCGGATAAACCGGAAATCCGGATTAACGACATCCGGATAAATGGGTTCACTCTATACAAATTTGCAGATATTAGGATATATCAATTTTGTCTGGAAGGGCGTCTATCATGCAATCCTAAGTTCCTTATTACGGCCCTTAAACGGCTTGCGAAGACTTCCTAACAAACAGAATTAACATTCTGGACACGTATCTTGGCGTATCTGTTGTTACTTGTTTTCCATACTGTCCTCCACTTGTTTTCAATTCCTATTTCCATTGTTACGCTTTGCGCATGTAGTGTTTTTATCTGTTACTACTTCGCGAAAACTTGTTCCGTCGCAATTTATAGCAGTTATTAAGGATTATCTGTATTTCCAGTTTTCTTACGCCTACGAGTGTACAGTGCCCGAGATATAAAGTTGTTATAGAACAAGCCAGGAATGTGTATAACTCAGGGTTGTCACAAATTGATAAACTCAGACTATCAAGACCTCCTCATTATGCGGTAATTCTAGTCATGCCCATTAGTGGAGATACCGCAGGGTTAGCCAGAGTCGGCGACAAAGGCCACAAAAAGTCGTGCGCAGCATGACTGGATCTCTAGGAGGAACGACTCAGATGCAATATAGCTACTTAGAGCTTTACAGCTTCACGATGATTGGAATGTGAGACTCTTTGGACTTATAAATCGAGTATTAACAGCAGATTTCGTCGAAGTTTTCAAACTGCTTATAGGTTTCACCATCAGGATAGTATTTCACAATACCTGAAAGAGTTATCTACTGTACTTTGCTGGGCTCTGTCGTTCCAAGCTCAAACGATACACACTTGACAACGAAACCTGAGAGAAATCGAACCTCGACACATGGCCGAAATATCCAAAATGCTGTTTAAATTTGAATTGGGTTTCCGTGAACTACAACTCAAAATTTCATACTATCTGATCTGAGATTCAAGTCTTCTTCTTCTTCTTCTTCTTCTTCATTTCAAGAATTCTTGCGAATCTGTCAACACAACCCTTATATTATATATCTCACATGATTCTGTCTTTATTATTATTATTATTATTATTATTATTATTATTATTATTATTATTATTATTATTATTTAATTTAAATAGTCACGGGGTGTAAAAATATTAAGGCGAAAATTTTAGGGTACGCGGAAATCACGGACGTGTATATGAATTTTATCTCCATAGATATTTGTCTCTTTTCAATGTCACGCTCCTTGTTATAATTGGGAAGATCTGTTAGGTCTTCCACGACGGAAGAGTTCGGCCATGTGCTTATATTGCGAGTTAGGTTAGAAATTATCCAAATAAGCTAAGGAATATCATACTCGGATAAGAATAGGATATCTAAGATAGAAAGCAAGAAAAAAAAAGCATAGGTTTAGGTCTATTCAAAAGTCAGGAAACACTATTTTATTTTCACAGAAACTTCTGTTTCAACTGTTTCACTGTTGGAAAATAAAATAAATAAATAAATAAATAAATAAATAAATAAATAAATAAATAAATAAATAAATAAATAAATAAATAGCAATTCAAGCTCTCTTGACTAAGTTAATGTGTGTTAATTCTTAGAGATTCATGCAGAAAATTAATGGCTTTACCTTTACAAATGGCAACTGTCCTTATTCAGTGTTATTATGAATGTTATTGAAATTGTTCCAGCGCACTGAGGAGATTCAAAACTCTAAAATGAATAGAAGTATGCACCCTGCAATTTGTCATTTTTTATCGGTTATTTTACGAAACTTTTTTCAACTGCTATGGTAATATAGCGTCTGAATGAGATGAAGGTGATAATGCCAGCGAAATGAGTTCAGTGTTCAGCGCCGAAAGTTACCCAGCATTTGCTCTTATTGGGTTGATGAAAAATTCTGGAAAAAGCCTCAACCAGGTAACTTATCTCAACCACGATTTCAATCCGGCCCCGCTCGTTTCACTGTCGGACGTGCTAACCGTTACTCCACAGCTATGGACTAATCATTGCAAAAAAATTGAAGATACTCCGCTAGATTTTCTTCTAAATGCTATTAAATCTCTGGAAAAGAGCTACTAATTTTAGAGGAGAAGAATGGCGACCATTTCTGAATGTTCTGAAATTAGTTTAAGCCTAAACAAAACCATTCTTTTATGTATATTATTTTAATGTACCGAAGTACATATGATATTTCCATGCAGATATTCTGCGTCATCATACGATAAAAGAGTAATGGGACGGAGAAAAATTATCTCCGGCACCGGGATTTGAACCCAGGTTTTCAGTTCTACGTGCTGATGCTTTATCCACTAAGCCACTCCGGATACCCATCCCGGTGTCGGACAGAATCGTCTCAGTTTAAGTTCCAACTCTTGGGTTCCCTCTAGTGGCCGCCCTCTGCACTACGTCATAGATGTCTGTGAACGTAGGACTGAAGTCCACACATGTGTTGAGGTGCACTCGTTATGAGTGACTAGTTGGCCGGGATCCGACGGAATAAGCGCCGTCTTAAATCACGAAGTGATTTACGCATATCATATATATTATTTTAATGTACCGAAGTACATAGACATCTATGACGTAGTACAGAGAGCGGCTACTAGAGGGAACCCAAGAGTTGGAACTTAAAGTGAGACGATTCTGTCCGACACCGGGATGGGTATCCGGTGTGGCTTAGTGGATAAAGCATCAGCACCTAGAGCTGACAACCCGGGTTCAAATCCCGGTGCCGGAGAGAATTTTTCTCCGTTCCATTACTCTTTCATCGCATTCTTTTATGAACAAAAGTGTATTATTATTATTATTATTATTATTATTATTATTATTATGATCATCATCATCATCATTACCAGTATTCTACAAACATACATGTTATCAAAGAGTACTTTCGAATCTTTAGTCACTTTTGAATAATCCTATATGAAAGGAAGAAGCTGAAAGTTAAAATTTAAAAGCAAAAAGGAAAATAATTAAGTCAGAAGAACATGAAAATATTAAGGAAGGTGTAAAGAACAGTGATAAAGATAGGAGGAAAAATAGAAGAGAGAGAGGATGAAACAAAGATTGATAGAATAGATGAAACAAACAAAGGATCGAAATATAGAAAGAGTGAAAGAGAAGAAAAGGGAAAAGAAATCAAGAGGAAAGAAAAGTTTTACGAAGAAAGAAACAAAGCAAGGGAAAATAAAGTAGAAAAAGAAAACAAAAAAGGGAGAAAATTAATAAGAAATGAGAAGTAGAAAAAAGAGTGATAAAGAAACAAAGAAAGGGAAAAAGAAGGAAAAATAAAATAGGAAACAGAAAGGAAAGCAAGAAGAGGGAAAGAAAGAAAGAGGGAAAAGTGAAAATTATAAGGAAATAAAAACATAAGTAGAAAGAGAGAAAACTGAAAACAAATCTAATGGAATCAAAACAAATTATAAAGAAACAGATAAGATTTCAATAGTACTGTGTTGTTATTTAATACTGAGAAAGAAGGAATAATTCAATGCTATGAATGATCTTAATCTGTAGAACCTATACTTTAAACATCTACGGAAACACAAACAACGTGGACTTACGGTAAATACATATTTGAATAAATTATATTATAATATCTTCAGAGGTTGTGTACACCAAAGTCAAGTTCCTGGTATCCATCATAACTTTATCATAGACCTGTCTAGACTCGTGTGCGTCAAAATTAAACATAAGGAAAAAATTGTGTTCTTAAAATAGAGCTCCAATTGTATTTATAGACCATGTTACACTTTTAAAGCGTTTTCACGATAGCGTAATTTTATTTTTAGACAGTCGTTTCATAACGACGACTTTTCGATTCTCATTTTAGTATCGAAAAGTCATTGACTTCCGCATCCATAAATTAGCGTGCTGAAAAGTAAATTTCCGTGCCTAAAAGTTCTGTTGAGCACGCTAATTATAAATACTGAAAATATAAATTCCAATTATTTACTTATTTATTTATTTTCTTACTCATTTATTAGTTAATTACTTACTCATTTATTAGTTACTCACTCACTCATTTATTCCTAACAACCAGCAAAACAATAACCATAGGCCATGAAATTCATCTCTTACCATATGAATGTACGTACCTGTAATACTCTTTCTTTAACATCATAAGTTCGCCATTGCGAGAGAACGAATCAACAATTTTATTATCTTCAAAATATAACTACATTAGGGATTCCCGAGCGATGCCTAAAAAATCTTGTATGAAACACGTACGAAAGTAACATTTTAAGCACTTGCCGTGTTGTCCACCGATCCGTGATTAAAACGCTATCATTTCGCAACTTTTTGCATAAATAGCTATTTTGTCTTTACTAAATGTCTTCGTAATATACCTGTTTTAATTGTGTATTTAAAAAATGTCCTGATTTATTTGTATACTGTATTATCAAATTCTTGACACAATCTGGTGGTTACATTTCAATATTTAGTCTCTTCACAATATGATGTTTTTAGTTTGTTTAGTTTGCAATGAAGATGTTTGGTTTTGAGTACCGTGTGCAGAAATTATTTCTTTCAGGTTTTCGTAACTGCGTTCAAGCTTCAGCATTAGGATAATGCTGCCGTTAGCTCATGTTACATTAACTAATATTCCAAAATGATAGTGCATAATTCATTTGATTTAATAGCAAAGTCGTTTCCTGTGAATTTGAATGATACTAGAGTGACTATAGTACTGTCAGTTGCAGTAAACTCACCTCAAGGCAATATGCGAAATCCAAGACCATTTCGAAGGCTTTAATTTGTAAAAATGCCGTAACTTGTGTGGGAAGGGAGATGTAGGTCCGTGGCCTATTTCTTTTAGGGCTCATCCCAACATTTCTCTTAGCGCCTTAGGAAAACCATGGAAAACTACACAGGCAGCATGAGATGGGGATGAAAAGGTGATAGAGCAGCTTTTAAATATAAGACACATTTTTAATGCATGGACTATAATGGAAGACACAACTGGCTACGGACTGAAAGCTCCTCGGTTCGATCCCAGGAGATAATGAAATTTTCCTCGTAGCTAAAACTTCCAGAACAATCTCAAGGTTCACTCAATCTCCTATTAGACTGAGTACGGATCTTTCTAGCGCCGAGATCAGGAAAACATGAAGCTCTATTTCCATGCTCCCCTAGCGCCTTCATGAACACACATTTTTATCTTGTATACTGGAAGACAGAGACCGTGACCAAGATGACTGAAATGACAGTACTTCTTAACGTATGAGCGTAACCGCCTGAGAATTGAAATAACAAGGAAATTGTGTATTGAGCTGCTTGTGAAAAAGTCAGTACAAGAGATGTTTTAACTTAACGTTGTATTAAAATCCACGACAGGTGATATCGTCAACACGTTGACTTAATGAGGAAAATACGACTTTATCAACTGCTAGGAGCTCGAAATAGAAGCAAGGCCGAATGTCTGCGCTAAAAATAAAACGTACTTGTCACTAGGCCCGACCGTTAGAGGTTAGCCTGTTAAGAAAGCTATCTGAATTTAGATACACTGATAGCCAGGCTTAGGATCCGAATGAAGTGAAGTTAACAGTGCAACTGAGTACAGATGGAGTAAGGTGGCGTGTTGAGTTTTGTTTACCTGTGCTAACGCATAGGTAAACGAAACTCAATCCGGTTCGTGATCAGAGGTACAGTATTCTTCCATATTTCCCTACGAAACGAACTCAGGCCATCACAGTGCATTTTCAATATATAGTGAACAGTTTTTTCGAACTAGTTGCAAGTATGTACTACATGGTTGTTCATTGTAACGCTAACGACTTCAATGTCGCCGAGGGACATGAAAACTTGTGAGGTATGTATTCCACTTAATTTTCCATCGTCACTAGATTGTACTATTAACAGCAGAATATTACCAAATATAACGCAGCACATTGACGTCGTTGTTTACATTCACAGTATGTCTGTCTACTATGTTCAAGGAACTCTGTAGTCAAGTTGTGCGTACATTTATTGCTAAAGTGTCCCGGATCCTAAGTCTGCTGATAACTAAGACATTATTATTATTATTATTATTATTATTATTATTATTATTATTATTATTATTATCATCATCATCATCTTCGTGAAAAAGTGTCAACGTCCGTCACATAAGAACTATTACTCCAACCCCCTGTTAGGGGCATTCTCATTCATACCAATCGGCTATGTGCTAAAGTCCGCTGCGTGTCCAGGTTTCATACAGGCGCCCTCTCACCCCTTCCCTCGCATGTCACCCAACATTAATCGGAGAAATACTATCATGATGAGTACGCCTAGCTCCGTTCCATTCCTGTTTCTTTAACATTAACTCCCTGAAATGTCTTTCCCCTTTTGCTTACTTAATTATTTTTTGATTCCCTCTTTCTTACGAGAAACCAAAAGCTTCTAGTTCAAAAGAAGTCGTCGAAGTCCCATTTTAGGTCAAAGTATCTGACTCTCTCCAGTGCTGGGCCATCATCGTACTGACTGCACGTTGTCCCGTTGTGGTTAGTCATTCATCTCTACTGAGGCGTATGTACGTGAAGCAAGCAGTCAGCTGGTCGGCTTTGGCCCTTCATGGCCTGTCGCGGCACAGTAAAAAAAAATCAGACATTCTGCTACTTGTGACACCACTGTATTTAGAAATTAACAAAACAATTGAATTTTATCATATCTTCTCTGTTTCTTAACTTGCATCTTTCTCTCCTATTTTTCCTCTTTCATTCTCCTTAAGACTTAGATCTACTTTACATCATTCCTTGTTTCTCTTTATTTCCTTCCCTCTTTTCAGTCATTCTTAATTCATTGTTACCGCCTCCTTAATTTAGTTCTTCCATGCTTGTCTGTTTTTTCTTCCTCTTCTTCTTCTCTGTTTCTTTTCCTCTCTAACTCTTTTCTTTCATTCATTTATACTTCACTCTTCTTCTATTTTTAGTGTTTCTTTATTTGTTTCGTCATTTATTACTTCTTTCTTAATATCAATTCTTCTATATGTTTCTTGTTATTTTATCATCTTAAATTCGTTTTCTACTGATTTCTTAGCTTCTTTCCTTTTATTGAATTTCTTTTCGTTTCTTCCATGTTCTTTTCTTTTAGTTATTTCTCCTTTTCCTGTCAATTTTGTATATTTTTCTCATTCCTTTCCTGCTCTTTAGTTTGTCATTGCATTCAACTCCCTTGTATTGATTTCCTTTCTCTTTTCATTTGTTTCTTACTTCTTTATTTTTTTATCGTTTTCCTTTGTATTTTCCACCCATTTCCGCTTATCCTTCATTTTTGTGTTTAGGCCTATTTCTTTCTCTCCTGTTAATTTCTTATTCGCCTTTGGCTCCAACTTTCATTTCTCTCCGTCTTTATTTTTGTTTTCTTTTATTTCTTCTATTCTTCCTTCTTAGAAAACTGCATTCTTTCCGTTACCTTAATTTTTTCCTTCTTTCTTTCATACTCCAGATTCCTTCTTATTTCAATTCCCATCTCTTTTCATTTTTATTTATATTCTGTTTTACATCCTATTTATTTCTGTTTACCTTATATCCTGCTTCGTACTTATTCTTTCCTCTTTCTTTTATCCTTCACGCATGTCATCACCACAGTGCATCACGTTCCAGTTTTATACGATGCCCGTCTCAATGTAGCGAGACATTTCTTAGGAAACATTTTGCACGCTGTATCAGTCGCTCCTTTCTCCTGTTCTAGAAGTGGACAACCCTGATAAGTTAAGTCCTCAAGGAGGAGGTTAAGGTGGCTGTCAGAGAACCTCAAACAAATTTCTCCAGGGCTGAGAGAGCATCGGTAGAAGATTGAATTGTTAGGGGAAAATTACTGTACTCACGGTAACTCAACCCAGTCATTTGCCTGCGTGCCTGCAGGCCGAGGCACGTAGGGTTCAAAATTACCTCCATGCCTTCTCTTTTTTTATTCGCTTTTGTTTCCCAAACTGCGGATCATCATCATCGTCATCGTCATCAGAGCTGAAGGTCTAGTCATGAACGCGTTGGCAGCTGTACTCAGATTTCAATTTGCAGGTAGTTACATAATAGTCGGCCGTGTTATTGAATTACAGAGACGAGAATGAGGGAATTACTTACACAATAAGAAACTACCTAACTTCTGCTCACGTCTTTAATGCGGATGTCGTTTATGTCTGAGTGGCGTTTTAGCCACAAAAACATGGTGGCGACGATGACGATGATACAAATATGAGGTGACTACGATGATTATGATGATCTAATAATGATAACGACGACGATTTATGATTGTGGTGACACAACTATGACGATGATCTCAATAATGACACGATTATAAAGACTGCGATGAGATATGTTGATGAAAATGATATTAAGATGACAATATTGATGAGCAGGGCCGGGTATTTATGTAGATCGCGAAAATCATGACATAATAGATATGGTCTATAGTAGATTTTTACTAATCTTTACGAATTTCTGATTAATAATATGTGGATAAAACAATCGCCAAAAATCGCGAAATAGAGCTCTAATAGCGAAATATGAACACATTCGCGAATTATTACTATTGTGTCATTTTATAGCGAATTTCAAGTTATGAGTTTATCTTTCTTTTTTTTTTTTCACTTGAATTTGTTATATATCCAAGTAGGTAGGATATGATGGTAGAGGCTGGATTAATCTTGCTCAGGATAGGGACCAATGGCGGGCTTATGTGAGGGCGGCAATGAACCTACGGGTTCCTTAAAAGCCAGTAAGTAAGTAAGGCTACATTAAATGGCATTCCAGGTGTTCTAATTACATTAGTGAACTCAAAAGACGGAGAATTTAACATTTCAGTAATAATTTGAAAGTGTTAATTTGAGGGATGCTTTTTGTTTGCTTTTTTAATGAATGCGTGTTAAATACAATCCCAATTCAACAAATATGTCTATTGGCCATACCGCAACTTTACCAAAATCCAACTAACCCTTAATGTTAATTATTTTGAAAGTAATATTTATACTGAGTTAATAAAATAATTCTAAAATAATTGTATTTTCCAAAATTTCCATTAATCTCCGCCAAGATTAAAAATCAATGTCCAATAATCCCCGTCGACACCAATATTAAAAAACACAAATGATAAAATTAATCTCCATAAATACCTGCCCCTGTTGATGACTTTGATATGAGCAAATGCTGGTTAACTTTCGGTGCTGGACCCCGGACTCATTTCACCGGCATTATCACCTTCATCTCATTCAGACGCTAAATAACCGAAGATGTTGATAAAGCGTCGTAAAATAACCTACTTAAAAAATTATGACTATGATACTGGGTTTACCCTGCGTATATTCGCATCTTTAAATGAAAAATAAATAAGTACGTAATAATGACGTAACTGATGATTAAGATGATACGGTAATTATGACTGCTGATATGATGATAATGACACTATTACAATGATGATCACAGGGTTATGGTGATTATAATAGTGCAATAATGAAAATAATTATGACATTATGGCGATTATAATGATGACACGATTATGGTGATTTTGATGATAGATAATGAAGACTGATGGTACGATGATAATCAAAATAACATTACTGTGATAATGATACGACTGTGGTGATTATGATGTTACGATAATGGTGATGATACGATGACAATAATCATTTTAATTTTTTTCTAGTTCATTTATTGTATTCCATAGATCTTACATTAGCATTGAACTTTAAGATGTGAAACAAGTCAAGAGATACATAATTTTTGGTGAGATAAAGTGAAGTAGAAGATTCGCCACAGTTTATCTCATTATGTTACGGTTGGGGAAAACCTGGGAAGAAACTAAACCAGGTAATCAACCCAAGAGGGAGTCTAATCCAAGCCAGAGTGAAAGCGAGTTTGCCGACTGGGGTACTCAAAAATACAATATGTAGCAAGTAGTTTCAATAGTTGAGCTATACAAAAATATAAAATACACAAGCATATTAATTCAATTTACAAGCATATGTAATTCATTAGAACAATATTACGGCGATTAGTGATTAAAATGACATTGTAATGACTGGTACAGGATATATTATGACAATGATGACTTGACTCTGGTGATTATTATGACGCAGTAATGAATATTATGATGATGACGGTAAAGATATTACTACAATTATGTCACGACTACTGTATTAATGATATGATAAAGGAGATTGATGGTATGATGATAACAATGACATTATCTATACGAAAATAATGGTGCATCTATCTGATTATTATTATTATTATTATTATTATTATTATTATTATTATTATTATTATTATAGACAATGAAGATTGATGGTATGTTGATGACAATGAAGACAAAACTATGGTTATTATGATTATACAATAATGATGGCAACAATAAAGATGGTAATATTACGTCAATAATTACTAAAATACGATGCCAGTAACAATTATTATTAGAATGATTATGAAATTACTATGCCCATTATAAGATGATGGCGTCCACACCTGTGGAGTAACGGTCAGCGCGTCTGGCCGCGAAACCAGGGGGCCCGGGTTCGAATCCCGGTCGGGGCAAGTTACCTGGTTGAGGTTTATTCCGGGGTTTTCCCTCAACCCAACGCGAGCAAATGCTGGGTAACTTTCGGTGCTGGACCCCGGACTCATTTCACCGGCATTATCACCTTCATTTCATTCAGACGCTAAGTAACCTAGATGTTGGTACAGCGTCGTAAAGTAACCCAATAATAAAAAAAAGATGATGGCAATGATATTACGACTATAAACCGATGATGATGATGATGATGATGATGATGCATTGTCAGAGACTTCTATTAATAAATAATAATAATAATAATAATAATAATAATAATCCGTGGCGTCACATGCTGAAGCAGAGGTAGATGATCATCCAACCAGAATGAAGGTATCGTGTGGTTAGCACGGCGATCCCTCCAGTCGTTACAGCTGGCTTTCGCAACCGGATTTCGTTACCTATCGTAGCTTCTCAAGTGCAACACGACGCTGGGTGGGCACCGGTCCCATACACTGCTCGAAATTTCATGAGGACTCGAAAATGACTTCTATTACCGAGCGGAAGCCAGAATTTTTCACAAGATGCTGTCAATAGATGAACTTTCTACTAAAAAAAATTCAAAACATTGTGAAAGCTTATAGCTACAACCTGGTATTATTCTAGTGTAGCAGTTAAGAAAGACGATGATTTATGATAGCAACGACTATATGATGACGATTACATGAGATGACAATGCCGTCTGTTAGCAGGGGTTTAAACTCAAGTGTGTGTGTGTGTGTGTGTGTGTGTGTGTGTGTGTGTGTTCAATACCTACCCACTTCGCTTGCGTGATTCGGGTTCCGCATATTGCGGATATATGGCAGAACTGTGACCCATTTTCTAGTTGTACAATCACTTCGGCGGGCCACGCTGTACATGTGTAGTATCTGTGGAGAGTTATGTGTAGGGTGAGTGTATGTGTAAGTGCTCGTGTAAGTGTAGTGTCTGGAATGAGTGATGATGATGAAGATGAGGAAGGGAGAAGGGCAAACCCGGTGCCGGCACGTAGCCTGCTCCATTCGAATAGCACCAAGGGAGCCGCCAGGCTTAACATCCCCATCCGACGTACGAATCACTATCAACAGTGACATGCCTTCTCCTCATGTGCACTGCGAAGAGATTTGGGGGTTTAACCCAGGCATATTGGTGCACAATCTAGTGATTAGAAGTTGTGCACCGCCATCTCTCCTAGTCCCGAGGTAGAAATGTTACATGAAAATTTCTGACCCCGCCGGGAATCGAAGCCGGGCCGGCTAGTCTGGAGGAAGACAAGCTATCACAGAGCTAACTCGGCGGACGATTTAAACTCAAGTGGAAACACGGAATTTTACTGATATTAGTTTACTAAAAAATGCAGAACATAAAGTACAGTACACATTGCATAGCTGAAAGCTCAGTATTTTGCTAGTGCCACGATTAAAAAAGACTATGCTTTACTTTTCTCCAGCAACTCATTCGTATTTCCGAAGCATCTTACTGTATGTAGAGGATACCTAGATCCTGACTTGTTACAAACTAGAGGAACTGAACTGATCAATATGTGCTTGCCAATCATGCGTCAACTCGTTAGGTATTTGTACAATTTTACGCCTCAGTATTTTGCTGTGAGGCGTGTACAAGTGATGATTGATGAGAGATGAAGGCATGCAGCGGAAGTAGACTTCTTTTTGTTAAATTACTATCCAGTGCTCGCCTGGAGCACTGTTCCTCAAACAATGTGCCGCGACACACCTGTACGTCGTGACACGAGACCAGGTGTGCCGCATACTTCACATACAATTAATCGCATTATGGTTATTTCGTGGTTAAGTTTACATCTTGGATCTTGGCTGCGAACAAAATGCATGACAGTGGGGTCAGGAATGGACCAGGAATACCATTCTTTTACCTGGTTGTCTATTACCATCTCAGCATCTGTCTTCAAAGTTGAAGGTCTTCAGAAATTTTCAATTAGATTCAATATAAGAGTGATCAGCTACATACAGGTCAAGGGACTTCTTTTCCTTTATCTATTACTTTCCAAACACAGTTGAAGATAGCTACTTTCTTTACTTCTGAACTTCCATCCGCCACTAGAGTCATATCCACTTTTATTCTTCGCCTTCCTGTCTTCCGCACTTTAATTCTATCTTCCTTCATATCCATGTTACTTTCTTTTTTATATTTATTGATCATCTTCTTCCTTTGCCGGTCGTGTAGTTCAGTTGGTAGAGCAACTGGCTACGCACTCGATGGTCCGGGGTTAAAGAGGGATTTTTCGGAGCATGATGCCGACCACACCACCTCGTGAAAGCATGAAGAGGAGATCTACCTCCATGTCTCCCAAGTGCCTTCACGGAGTTTGTCTTTACCTACATTCCTCTGCTTAACTTTCTAGTTTTTCCTTCAGTTTAGTTGCTACTCCTTTTCATTTACTATTCCTTACTTCATTTCTCTATTTCCTCTTTTCTCCCTATCATATACCTTCTTCTTCTTCTTCTTCTTCTTCTTCTTCTTCTTCTTAATTTAGGTCTCTCTTACCCAAAATTCAAGGCTATGGAGTTCAGCGTTCTCTCGATTTTGGCAGATTCTTCTTGCCATTCTACGTCGTCCTAGTCTGGTGGCATAGCTATGTTAATGACTCTGCTATTATACACTCTGTTTACATGTTTAAATCACATTCATATTCTATTTTAACCCAACTTGTAATGTACTCTATATTATTTTATCTTAACTCATTCTTATTCACATTATTCATTATGTCATTGCTAAGTCTACCGTTCAAATTTCTGTTTTTTATAGTTATGGATTGTTTTAATGTTTATTTTTTACTTTTTGTTTTGATTGTGTCTTTTTTAAATTTATTTATACATTTCATATCAATACATATCAATTTATTTATACATGCTTCAACACCTGTAGCTATATTGCGTGTGTAGGACATGTGCGTATATCAGTAGGCCGTTTTTACTATTGAGTTCCGGTTTCTATTGCCGTGTGTTATACTGTAGATGACTTGTGTTTATGTAACAGATTTTAGATAGGTCTATGTGTCTGTTTTTTATGTCAGAGGAATAGGTACCATTTACTTCCTATTTTTTTAATTTTCTTTCTGTCCCTTTATTTTTTTCTGTCCTCTTATCTATTTTCTTTCCTTGTATATTTATTCATTCTCCTTAATTTCTTTCCTTTTCATTCGTGTATTTTCTCATTTATTCCTCTCCCCTTTCGTCCATAGGCATGAATGAATGAATGAATGAATGACGATCCAGCACTTAGGCCATTCGCTGGGCCATTGTGACAACTCCCAGCATTTCCACTCACCAGTCGACTGTGTTAAGGCACGCTGTGTATTAGGCATACTTAAAAACAACTCCAGTCTCCTCCACACATCACCAACCGGTGATCAGAAATAATGTTGATGAATGTAATAATGAGATTTAGAAATATTGGCCGGCTAATATCGATGCATTTGTTCTCCAGATAGATATCTTATACTTCCTCTTTTTCTTTACCTTCATTATTTGTCCTGCTTTCTAAATTTCCCCTATTCATTTACTTAACTGTAATTTAATTTTTTCTTTAGGTGTTTTATGTTTATTTCCTGGGTTATATTTTCCTTCTTTTCCATTTCTCTCATTTTTCACTCTGTCTTTCTACGTTAGATACGTTTTCTTCCTTTTTTGCGTTCTCTTATTTATAGTTTCCTCTTTTTCCTCTTCTTAACTCATGTCTTTCTCTCTTTATTTCTCCTTCTCGTTTACGTTTCTCTTTCTCTCAATAATCCCGCTTTCCTTTTATTTTATTTTATCTTGTTCTCTAATTACGAGTTTATTTCTCTTTTACGCTATAGTTCATTTTCTTGATCTTTTAATGTTATTTGTCATTCTTTCTTTCTTTCTTTGTTTCTTCTTCTTTGTAATATTTCATCTCTTCTTTCGTTTTTGTAATTTCCATTTTTACTTTTTATATACCGGTATCTTAAACTTCCAGCCCCTTAATCTCTTTGGTTGTATTTCCCCTCCTCCCTGGTACCGTAACACTGACGCCGCCCGCTGTGTTGCAGGTGTGGTTCCAGAACCGGCGCGCCAAGTGGCGCAAGAAGGAGCACACGAAGAAGGGGCCGGGGCGCCCGGCGCACAACGCGCACCCGCAGACGTGCAGCGGGGAGCCGATCCCGGAGGAGGAGCTGGTGCGCAAGGAGCGGGAGCGCCGCGAGAAGAAGCTGCTCAAGTCGCTGGAGCGCCAGCAGCGCAAGCTGGCGGCCAAGGGCATCGCCGTCGACATCGCCACGCTGCGCCGCGAGTGGGAGCAGCAGCAGGGCAAGAAGGCGGCGGCGGCCAGGACGTCCGCGCCGTCCCACAACAACAATAACAACGACTCGTCCAGCTGCTGCAGCAACGGCGAGATCGACGTCGTGGGGGACGCCAGCGACAGCGACGATGCCGTCGATCTGCCGCCGCCGCTGTCCAAGCAGCGACGTCCCAACCCCTTCAGCATAGAGTCCCTGCTGTCGCGCACCGAGCCTCCCGCGCACTCGTGACTGCACCTGCACACCCAGGCATGGCTGTAATCGAGCTTCCCATGAGAACCCTTCAGTGAAATACGTCGCAGGGCACGAGTAACCAGTTGCGATGCCGTGGAAATGCAAACGTCTGAAGACAGGCAAGAACTTACCACGTAGAAGGAAGATAAAATGTGTAACGCACTAAGTCACATAAAAAACAAAGAGGAAAACATCTGCAATGGAACTGGTTTAAGCTGAGAGAGAAGATGGAGATAGACTCCACTGTGCAACCTCTTTCAGATATTAACACGTATATTTTCGAGGGGCTTCCATGGGCCAAAATATGTTTCAGCTTTGAAATTTGATCGCTGGAAGTTAAGAAAGAACACGGTCCAGGCGATACTCACTGCTGATAAAAATCCATTAAAGGAAATGTGCAGAATCTATTTCATTTCGCATAATTTCCGTGAATCAACTTGGTAACGTGAGAAACAGGAAAGCTATCAATAAAGCTTTCTGAATTAATTCAACATTCACAAAGCAAATGTAAACATAAGCTTCCAATGACCCACGAAGGCTTCTTAATTGACCATGTTGTGGAATATCGAAAGATGATTGCAAAAATATTATGACAATGCAAATATTATTCATCGCACAAGTTAGGTCTACTGGTAGGCCTAAATCATTTGCAGTTCAAAGATTCATATCAATCTTGTAACCAGGCGCACGACTACAGTTTACATTATACACTAGCGTCACGCATTAGGCTACAGGTGCTATGTTCGGCTCAAGTTTGTCGAGTATGGTTAAGTTAAGTTGGATATTCACCTATGTTCGTTCTGCAGAAGCAGGCCAGTCTATTTGTTCCATCTTGTTATAAGAATATTCGCTGTCCTCCACTCATGTTTTAACCACTTAAGAATTTTAGCACAGATTTTGCTATTACTCGTAGTTTTCAATATGAAATGAGACGAAGTTCTTAATGTCTTGGTTGCCTCTCTCATGCTCGAACATTGTAGGACACTAGTTCACACTATAAAATTCAATCGGCAAACTTCTAGAGCTTATTTCGCTGAAAAATCAGTCGCTAAGTTAAGAAATAACAGTGTTCTAGGTCTCACAGTTTTCGAGATACAGAAGTGCAAAATATATATAGTGGTGGAAGTTTCGAATTTTAATGACATTTCTAAATATACAACGATGGATATTGTAGATCTGACTTAGCACCGTCTGATAACATTACCCTAGCTTCCATATTCATATTATGTTTACGGCTGTATTGTGAATGAGAAATAACAATATTACATATGGCAGCGTTACTCAGCTATAACTCGCAGTCCCCTAGTAATCAAGATGTTGCTTATTGAGCCGCAGTATAAACTATCGTTTAACACACGTAAGCATTCATTCCAGTAACACATTGCAATTATCTCGTTTGAAGTGTGCAATTTTAATGATATAATTAAAAGTGTTTATGAGATGGTTTATAAGGAATGATTTAGAAAAAAACATGTTATAACACCTCAATAGCTTACGTTGGTTTGAAGAATAAAAAATAATAAATGACCCTTATTCGCAAAGTGCTTGAGAAACGCTGACACATGATAAAGACTGAAATTGTTTTAAAAAGCATAAAATGACGACATATTAAAACGTGGAAATGGTTAGCGATGTTATACAGAGTGTTAAAAAAGGTATCCAATTATTTTAGGAGGTGCTAGTAAGCATCAAAACAAGGAAAAAATGTCCAATAAACATAGGTCCTACAACACATATTTTCTGAGATCTGAACACTTGATCATAGGAGGTGCTCAATGTGACGTTCATTCATGGCAATGCATTCCTCTGCCCTTTGGCGTAAGGACTCATGCACTCTTTGAAGTCGGCCTGATTGTTCTTGATAACCAAAAGCCTAGGGGATTTAAGTTTGGGGAACGAGCAGGCCAAGGTGTGGGACCTCTCAATCAATCCAGCGGTCCTGAAATGTCAGCGTCAGGTGTTCACGCTTATTGCGGAGAAAATGTGCTGGTGTGCCATCATGCATGAACCCAGCTGTAGTATTTGCTGACATGGTACATTCTCCAGTAAGGTAGGCAATACGTTAGTAAGAAAGTCCTGATAACGAGTCCCAGTTAATCTCTGTGGTAGCACGTATGGCCCTTAATCTATCGCCAAGAACGTTTGTCCAAACGTTGATTGAGAATCGGCGTTGATGCCTTGTTTCTTCAACTGCATGGGGATTGTCATCAGCCTACACTTGCTGATTACGAAAATTCACAACACCATCTCTGCTGAATCCTGCTCATATCCGCAACCAAACTTTTGTTTTCAGTATTCCTTACGACGTATCAGTATTTCATGCCAGGGGTGTCAACTACGGTATGATTATCTAGTAGCGTGCTGTATTCTAGGGTAGAAAAATGCATTTCCATAAATGGACGTCACATTGAGCACCTCCTACGAACAAATGTTCAGATCTCAGAAAGTATGTGTTGTAGGACCCATGTTTATTAGACATTTTTTCTTGTTTTGATGCCTACTATCACCTCCTAAAATATTGGATACTTTTTTAACACTTTGTATAAAGGGCGATTCTATGACTTTGTTACAAACTTTTAGAGAAGATAGAGGAGATCGTTATGGACAAGTTTCATATAGGAATCCATTTCCGGAAACGTTTCGTTTGGTAAATACAGAAGATGTGTATGCTAATTGGTTTAAGTAGCATTGCAGAATAATAAACCAAAACGTTCGTTATATCATTACAAACTTGTAATTAATACATACCGTACATAAAGCATTCACCTGAAGGATATCACAATCCAGTACCCGTACAGAAATTGTTCAACCCATCTTCCACCAGTCTCAATAGGCATTACAGCACCGTACTATCGACTGAAGAATCCATTCGAAGATTCCCGATATATTCTCGACTGTGTCACAAATAAATTATGATTAGAACCTCTTCTGATTTGATCGGGTGTCACAAAAATCGTAAACAAGATCCTTGAGATGGTCGGCGTCGTAAAGGAAATTCTAACTGATAATGTCTTGAAGCTTGTCTTTCATTCCTGGTTCAATTTCCACAAACGAAATGCTTATCAACAAGTTTTCCCAATGTAAAGCTTTACATGATAAACTTCAAACAGTATTTGCTGACTGCAAACCTAGCGTTCCACGTATCCTCACAAAAATTTGTACCTACTGTTTACAAACATCTTAGCAACATCAACGCCTATATTAAAGACAAAATAGTGATTAGTAGGAATCCTTACACTAAAAACTATGGTTAGAAAAGCATTCTGACAAAGCACATCACGTTCTGCAATTACCAAGCGAAACTTTTCCGGACATGGTTCACGTTTATCTCCTCTATCATCCTTAAATGTTTGTAACATAGTCAAAGAATCACCCGTTATAGCTACATAAAAATAAATATAAGTGAAAATGGACTTCTATGTAAATGAGAATGATCAGGAATTCCTGTGGATAGAGAGACAAAAGGAAAACGATTCATTCATCACATATCTCGTGGAAGTGATTACTGTAACATACAAGATATAAAGCAAGTTTTTTCTCGTGATGTTGAAGATGTGTTTTCCTGATAGAAAGGAAAACCAGTGATAAGAAAAACAAAATACTGTAGGACTCAGACTAAAAACCACATGCTGTTTCCTGATTATCTAGTCTAGTCTCATTAATCCTTGTGTCGGATTAGTAATAAAGAAGCGGACTGTGAAGAGAACGCAGAAATTGCTTCTTTCGAAATAAGTGAACTCTCCAAGTTTCACTCGCATTTCTTTCTTCATTTGTTCCTTTTGTTGCGTCACGTTTCCTGTGAATTGTTTTCGAAGAGCGGAGGACTGCACACTCTGATGGCGGAACTGAAAGTGAATCAAGAACAATTGCCGTCTGTCAGAGCGATCGAGAGATTTCGAGACAAGCGTGAAGATATTCATTGTTGTCGCCGCTCTTCAGTTTTTTATTTTACTTTTAAATCGAAATGTCCGGAACATGGAAGTGTAACGATCGCTGTAAATAGAAATATATATATGAAATAGTTTTAAATGAAAAAAATGGGAACACGAGAATTCAAGCAATAACATAATATCACTTTTCAGATCATTGTATCGTACTGAAGATGCATAATAAATTATAATATCTCATAAATTTCATGTTGATAAAAATAAATATTTTGCAATAATCTATTTCAATAGCTGCAGTAGTTACGTAACAATGATTATTTGAAAGTCTTACACAAAATAAAATCGTAACGAAATCTAATGATAATGAAATAATTTTTGATGTACCAGCTTAGGGTATATAGAATAGATACTGAAACATGTTTTAGATTCGTCACTTTTCATAGTTAAAATAAACTAGTATCAATGGCATATTTAAGTGGGAGAATAGGGTTTTACTCTCTATCTTCTCCATACGAAATATTTGTGATAACAGATGTATCATATCATGATTTTAAATGCACACCCAAAACTACATTTATTAATTTAATTTCAGGTTTATTTACATAATATAAATTCGAAAGTGGGTAGATTGCATGAGATCAGAAAAAATGTTCAAAATAATTACTCAATCCTAGAAAATAAAATCGTAAATACGTCAGTGATATATGATTGTTGTGTATTTTGTCTTCAACATATAAATAAATTTGACATCTGGAAGTGTTATGGATTGTAAGTGTGAATTTTGTTTTTCAATGTTATTAATATGATCACATGAAATGGTAGTGAATGTATTAACAGTGATCAATATTACAAACAGAAAGTATTTTAAAATTCATACAGCAGACTTAATACATATTGTGCATTCCAAAACACTTTAAAATGGTTCTGAAACAAGAATTTTATTTTATTTTTATAAAGTTATATATTTAATTAAATGACTTTATTTCTATATTTTAGTCCGAAAAAGAACTGTTGGCATTATGTCATTTAATAAAACACACATGAATTATCAATGCTAAAGAATAGGCTAGTAAATTTGTACGTAATAAAGACTGTCCTATTTGTGCAAATTTACATTTACATACTGTAGGATTAAAACAAAATCACTTTCCGCTTTAATACACTCTGAACCACGTTGCGATCTTCAGAGATGCACGTGATAAACATCTCATCGTGGATTATATTGTTGTAAATCCCAAAACTTCTCTTCTAGTCCACTGATTTTATTTACGGTAATGTAGCCTAGCTTACTTTTCAAAGTAAGAAATAACTACATAATAATTATTACGAATTTAATAGCCCCCCCCAAATGCTGGTACAGCTTTGAGAATCATTCTAACTTGATAATGTATGTCTTGTTACGAAGACACAAAAGAAGAAAACAAGTTCGTGAGGAGCTCCACACACATACACATACAAAAACACACACACACACAAAACAAATGACTTATTGTATTTATTATTTTTTTCTACAGTGTGCACACTTTCTGCTTACAAAGTGAAAGTAAAATAATGACTAACAGTGACGAATGTAAAACATATTTCAATATAATTTCATTGACTGTAAATAAAATTCAAGAGTCTCTTATCTCATATTTCCCTTGCCAAAGTGAAATGAAAACATAACCATTCAAATTACTGATGTCACAGAAAAAACAACAGGTAGAATGTTAATTATTATTATTGTCAACGTGTACTAACATGTAGACCGCGTAATATTATATCCATTCGTCCATATTGGTGATAATTTTGTTTTGATCATGAGAAGTAATAATAATATTTATTCGATGAAGTTGTATCGCTTTCTTTTGTTTCCTTAAACCCACAATTTTATTATACAGGGCTGTCAGTTTCTAAAGGAAACATTTTGAGCACGATACGGAAGCATACAATTCACCGGCGAGATAGCTGCGTTATTTCCGATAAAAATACAAACATTCCTCCGAATACTTTAGCGGTAGCGCGCTGACCTGCTAATCTGGAATTGCGTTTATGAGTGGAGAGTAAATTCCCACTTACGCTGATTACATCTTTGGCTTGTTTCAGAGGTTTTTCTCAACTGTAACGCTAATGCTAGGTAATCGACTAAAAAATCTTCGACTTCTATTTCGCCAAATACAATTCCACCAAAATGAAATATTCAATTCCACAAACATATATTTCAATTACAATAATTTTTTCATAAATGTATCAAGACTCATGTCGAAGGTACAGTTTATCGCGCAATAATTTTATTGGTGTATTACTGAAGCTTGGTGGATATGGATTATTGCTGTTATTTATATTTTTATTAAAATATTTTTTTTAATTATAGCTAAATACAGAGAGTCCCGCGCCCTGACGACGTGGAACACGTATAAGGCATTCTGTTTCGGACTCGCGTTACGTAATGCGCGTTGGTTCGAGTTTTCATGTGAGAAGAAATTTTATCATGAAATTTCAGCCAGTATATAGGATGAGTGTCCACCCAGCATCGTGATGCACTTGGTACGATAAGTAGTGACATTCGGTTACGAAAGCCAACTATAATATACGATATCTCCATTCTGGTTGGATGATCGTTCACCTCTCCTTCGACCGCCAACAGCCGGCTCGTCGATCTGAGCCCTTAAAGGACTGAAGTTCCACGGATTATTATTATTATTATTATTATTATTATTATTATTATTATTATTATTATTATTATTATTATTATTATCATCATCAGAGACCGGAACTTTGGCAGAATGTCTTTTTAAATGTGTTAAATCTATCTTCATTTTGAAAGTAAATCTGTACGAATTATACCTTTGTGATTGAAACGTCACAGTTTTACGTTGCCCTTTTCTGCCTTTTTTAATATAAACGCCTAATTTACAAAATAAACGCTTTTTTGCCTTTATTTGATTATTTATCTATTATTTATTAATTTATTATTAAAAATTGCCTACAGGTATATTTTAATTTATTTCTATAACCACTACAATGAAAGTGACTTCACCGAATGCATATTATTGTCTTTCAGTCAGTTCATATTCTCTTTGCAACAATGAGTGCGGGTCTAATGTTATTTTTCTTTCAGTTTTTATTGCGACGTTGTTGTAAAGATGCCGAAATTTAGTGTTCCTTTGCGCAGTAACTTGCAAATTTATGTTAATACTTTTGGATCCGACGTATTTTGTACTGACGGTAAAGTACTTACATGCAAAATATGTGAGCAGTCAGTGAACTACGAAAAGAAATATTTCATATCGCAATATATCAGTACAACTAAACACAAAAATGCACTTTCCAAGGCTACTGGGAAGAAGATTTCTTTGCTTCCAACAGTAATTGCAACATCGACTTATGTAAAGCTTTTCTTACTGCCGAAATCTCTTTGTGGAAAGTGCAAGGTTGTGGATCTAGTGCAAGGTTTGTAATTACCTTTTATTGCGTATTTTAGCTATTTATGCCTTTTTGCCTGTCTATTTTAGCTATTTATGCCTTTTTTGCCTGCCTATTTTAATGATTCATATTGCCTAAACTTCCGGTCTCTGATTATTTTTATAAATACGGAGTAACTTAGTAGTTAATACAGCGTCGTTAAATAATCTACTAAAACAGTTATTTTACGTAATGTAAAACGTGAAAATTTCGAAAGTTTCGAATCTAAGTTGTAAATAGTTTTGAGAACAATTAACACTTCAATGAATTGTTGCTATTTATCAAATTATTTTTAAATTAAATTATAGCGAGACGGTATTTGGCGAGATGAGGTCGAGAATTCGCCATGGCTTTTGTTGACATTTGCCTTATAGTTCATAAAAACCTCTGAAGTAATCCAAGCAAGTAATCAGCTCTAGCGAGAATCGAACACATGCCCAAGTGCAACTCCGGATTGGCAGAAAAATGAGCTACCGTCTGAGCTACATCGATGGCTTATCAAGAGAAGTCAACACTGCTTGAAGACATCAGAATTTTGGAGAATCACATAAAATAATGAAAAAGATATGGAATCAACATAAGCTAAGAGGTAAGTAATCGTAGTTTTAAGAAAAAAATGGTACACTAAAACAGCAATGCAAATCAGCAAGTTTGAATAAACTTAAAACTGTGACGTTCAAAACATGAAAAGTCAAACCTGTTGTTCACAACAATCCTGGTTCAGATCCTAGTTGGGGCAAATTAACTGGTTGAGGTTTTTTCCAAGGTTTTCCCTCAACCAATCGGAGCAGAATTGCTTGGTAACTTTCGGCGTTGGATCTCGGAATTCATTTCGCAATCATAATTCCACTTCCCCTCTTTCATCATCATCTCCGTTTCTTTTCTAGATTTCGGACTTGCTCCTATGTAGAGCCGCCAGCGAACTTGGACCCCGTGGACATGTGGCCATTTGTTGTTGGTGGTAGCGCTATGTACCGTGGGCTCATGGTAACTCGTGGGACCGGGGTTCAGGGACCGCAGTGAGGCCTGCGTGGGAAGGTAAAATGTTATGTAAACTGTAGGGGAGTTCGGAGGCGGCGCGCAGGGGAATCTGTAGTGCGGAGGGCCTTAGGGCATACTCATTATTCCATTCCGGGTAGTACAATAGGCCCACCCGAGCGGCCTGTGTGCGAAGACAGTCCCAGTCCGTGCTTTCTCATGAAGAGGGACTAATAGACATAAATCGCTAACCTGTTCTGACTTATAAGACATGATAGTATAGTATATGCGAGCGCTTTGTTACAAACTTTGGGAGACACCCAGATGCACCACCTCAACTGACCTCCGACATGGTAGGCTAGTAGGTGCGCCACGACTTCCGGTCCGAGATAGTGTTAGATGAGCCAAGGTTTCATAACTGCCTATAATGAAACGTAGCCTACTATCTTTTCCTTTCGCACTTTACCGGACTTTTGACTGGATACGAAATTACATAGGTATGGTTAAGATGATTGGTCAACACATTTTAGTCATCATCAATAACAGTCTTGGATTAGGCCTCCTGGCCTGTTCCGCTTCCAGAAGAAAGTTGATCTTTCCAACTCTTCCTTAGTCTTCCGATATCTCTTTTCCATGAGGTGTATAGTTCAATAGTCTCTTGGGTAACCTATTGTTGGGCATTCTTAATAGATGTTCATACCAGTTGTTGCGGTAAGATTCTATAGTATCCGTAATGGCGGTGATATTCAATTCTGTTTTAGTATTGGTTAAAATGTTCTATGGAATCCTTTGTTTTGTTCATATTCATATGTGATTTATTACTGTTTATACAGCAACTATGTCGCCCTGGTTGGCAAGTTGGTATAGCGCTGGCCTTCTATGCCCAAGGTTGCGGGTTCGATCCCGGGCCAGGTCGATGGCATTTAAGTGTGCTTAAATGTGACAGGCTCATGTCAGTAGATTTACTGGCATGTAAAAGAACTCCTGCGGGACAAAATTCCGGCACATCCGGCGACGCTGATATAACCTCTGCAGTTGCGAGCGTCGTTAAATAAAACATAACATTATACAGCAACTTTAGAGCATCTGTTTTCGTAAGATTACTTTTTAATAAAATATACTCGTGTTATTCTATTTTCAGCGTACTGTTCTTTCAGAACCGTAATGCACTTGTGCTTCTCACAGACTTTAAGTTATTCTTCTCACTGGTAGTTCCACACGATGATGAACTCTTTCGGATTTCTAAATATGTTAAGGTTTGGAATTCCAGTAGGATATCAATGAAGAGAAATAGGTCTCGATGGTTATGGTGAAAAGAAAAATTGAACTTTGACTGGAACAATTCTACAGCATTTGTTTCTTCTTTCATCTCTTTTTCAGTGTACGTTTGCCCACATTCTGGACGGGAGGGAACTTGGAGTGTGTAATAATTATATTATAGTTATCGAATATTTAATCGCAAAAGGAATTTATTGTCTCCTCCAGGTTTGCTAGCCATCACGTCATCCATGAAGCAGTCACCAATGTCTTCAGTTTGTAGAAATGGAAGTCCAAAAAAGTAGCCCAAAAATTTACCAGACTCTTGTCCACTTAAAACAAATTCAGGTGCCCTGGCGCACTTAGATATTCTACCAGCAGTAATTGCTGTAGTCGTGAGACGCTATTGGAATGTTTACTAATGCACATTTGAGGATTAAAACCAACCGTGGCGCACATGATATAAACGCTAAACTAAAAGATAGAGGAAGAGGATGAATGAGCAAATTGTC
This sequence comes from Periplaneta americana, assembly GCF_040183065.1. Classification (NCBI taxonomy): domain Eukaryota; kingdom Metazoa; phylum Arthropoda; class Insecta; order Blattodea; family Blattidae; genus Periplaneta; species Periplaneta americana. The sequence continues at coordinate 87,746,986 of NC_091125.1, read as the reverse complement.
AATTTTTCAATGATGTTTTACTCAGTTGTCATTCATATAGTTTGTATGAGGAGATACTTTTTATGCTTGTCTATCTGCTGTGGAAATCTAACAATGTGCACAATATGAAAGTACGTTCTAAGATCGTACAAGTTTGAGCCCAAATCGTCTATCCTCCGAAACCGTATCTTGTACGGAATCGATATTTTTGGAGTGGTCACAGAAACAGGTCTTCCAACATAATGTTCATCTTCGATATCCGTTCTTCCTCTCTTAAAATTCGCAATGGCAGCGTACGAGAGACAATGATCCCTCAATCTATTCACCATATCCGCATAAATTTCCTCCCTGGCGGACATTCCTACCAAAAATAGATATTTTATCACCGACCTAACAAAATTGAATTTTTTCAAAAATAAATATTTTATCATCGACTGACCTAAATTGAACTTCTTATCTTACACTATTTTTAGAAATTCACAATATAGAAATGGCTAAACATTTTATCACCAAACATTTATTAAGAATTTATCAAACAACTTTTTTTCGAGGTTACTGATTTCGTTTTTGTTTATAAGGCTAATTATATATCAGTACGGCTATTCCTTGCAATCTTTCCAGTCAATGCCGAACACGCGAAATGATAGGGCCTAAACCACGCTCTAGAACAGAGATAACACAGGTAGTATTTTGGCTTAGCTTTTCGAGGGCCGAACGGATCTGCCCATTCTGCGTCTTACAGATACGTATGTGCGATGACTGTCCAAGTCCGGCAGGTGATCTGAATAGCATTCCTGAATCCCATGCTGCCAGGTATGTCATCCTGCCTCACCCTGACATAGTCAGGTCCTATCTCAAGACGAGTAGCCTACCTGATAAGCCCCAGGAGCCGAAACCCCAAGCCCTTAAATCCTGTATCAGAATCAGAAACCCATACTACTACCAAGATTTCACCTCAGGCTATTCTAACCATTGCACATGATTGATGAAATAAGGGAGAGGTGGAAAATGTTGGTGGAAATATTAAATATTATGTTTTATTTAACGACGCTCGCAACTGCCGAGGTTATATCAGCGTTGCCGGTGTGCCGGAATTTTGTCCCGCAGGAGTTCTTTTACATGGAAGTACATCTACTGACATGAATCTGTCGCATTTAAGGAAATTTAAATGCCATCGACCTCGACCGGGATCGAACCCGCAACCTCGGGCACAGAAGGCCAGCGCTATACCAACTGCGTCACCCAGGCGGATATGTTCGTGGAATGAATGGAGAAAAATAATCATCTGAAACGACTGCTTTGTCCACCACAAATTCTATCGCTAGAGCCTCACCACAGACGTAGCCTAATGGAGGAATCGGTACATATAATACAATTAATTAACATATTTATAGTGGGCCTATCTGTTGAGCATGAAGAACTCTGTCTGCAACATGTCACATAGTCGAGGATGGCGAATTGCTGATTATTCTTTTATATTATTTTAAAGTTTAGTTGTCCTATTATCATTATTATTATTATTATTATTATTATTATTAATTATTATTATTATTATTATTTACTTACAAATGGCTTTTTAAGGAACCCGCAGGTTCATTGCCACTCTCACATAAGCCCGACATCGGTCCCTATCTTGTGCAAGATTAATCCAATCTCTACCATCATATCCCACCTCTCTCAAATCCATTTTAATATTATGCTCCCATCTACGTCTCGGCCTCTCCAAAGATCTTTTTCCCTCCAGTCTCCCAACTAACACTCTATATGCAATTCTAGATTCGCCCATACGTGCTACATGCCCTGCTCATCTCAAACGTCTGGATTTAATGTTCTTAATTATGTCAGGTGAAGAATAAAATGCGTGCAGTTCTGCGTTGTGTAACTTTCTCCATTCTCCTGTAACTTCATCCCTCTTAGCCCCAAATATTTTCCTAAGATTCTTATTCTTAAACACTCTTAATCTCTGTTCCTCTCTCAAAGTGAGAGTTCAAGTTTCACAACCATACAGAACAACCGGTAATATAACTGTTTATAAATTCTTTCAGATTTTTTGACAGCAGACTAGATGACAAAAGCTTTCAACCGAATAATAACAGGCATTTCCCATATTTATTCTGCGTTTAATTTCCTCCCGAGTGTCATTTATATTTGTTACTGTTGCTCCAAGATAGGCCTATTTGAATTTTTCCACTTTTTCGAAGGATAGATCTCAATTTTTATATTTCCATTTCGTATAATATTCTGGTTACGAGACATAATCATATATTTTGTCTTTTCGGGATTTACTTCCAAACCTATCTCTTTACTTGCTTCAAGTAAAATTTCTGTGTTTTCCCTAATCGCTTGTGGATTTTCTTTTAACATATTCACTTCATCCGCATAGACAAGAAGCTGATGTAACCCGTTCAATTCCAAACCCTGTCTGTTATCCTGAACTTTCCTAATGGCATATTCTAGAGCAAAGTTAAAAAAGTAAAGGTGATAGTGCATCTCCTTGCTATTATTATTATTATTATTATTATTATTATTATTATTATTATTATTATTATTATTATTATTATTATTATGTTTTTGGCGCTTTTGTTTATTTAACGCCCATATTTTATTACAGAGGATAGTGGGATCCGGTCTTTTCGCTACACTTTTTTCATCATAGATATGTTTCGTCACACTACGTTTCGTAACAGCCATATTATGTCACATATTAGATTTCGACATAGACAAAAGTGGTTCACTTATAGTTGCTTAATTCCAGAGATATTATCATAGATATTGCAGAGAGATATAAGAAAACAATTGACGATGATCGATGGCTTTTATACTTTGATGCTTATATTCGCAATTGATCTGCAATTAAAACAGTTACAGAACCACTTTGTCCACCACAAATCTCAAATTAATTACTGGAACTTATTGTTATTGTACTACTACCACCATAATCAATACCACTACCGGCTACGGTAAACGTAAAAACTAAATCGCGCAACCTTAACGTTATGTGGAATCCATCAGCGCCAGTTTTAATCCCTCTCAGGGGATGGACGTTTGCCTGTTGTCCAAGTAATGTGTTGCTTACAGAAAAGGTGTGAAAGGCCAGTCTCGTGCTGATTGGGTCCCAACAAGAATCTGTATGAGATCGAAGAAAATAAGGTTCAGAGAAAATTTCAATAGAGCTCAGAAAACCTTACACATTAGACTGTAATCATCGTACTAACATTATGCTTTTGACTTAGCTATGTGCTTTTCATTACTGGCGTCGCTTATAATCGTGATCATCATCCTCACCCAAGTGGTTGGGTTACAATTTATAAATCCAGTAGAAAATATTCGGGATATTCTAGAGTAAACACACAATTGGCTACACAATACTTCTAATAGATACCATATAACTTTGTATTTGCGGATATTTTGAATTGTGAGGTTCATTTTTCTTATTAAAACTCTCTTGAATAGAAGGCGATATAGATCATGTGCGGAGACAAAGAGGAAAACAGAAAATAGGAAAGACTGGAGAAAGCTGTGTTTGCAGTGAAAGATCTGCCCTTGAGAAAAACACTATGAATGAATGAATGAATGAATGAATGAATGAATGAATGTAGTGGAAAATTGTAATTAATATTGCATTATAAGTTGTTATAGGCTACATAACTTTCACAATCCTAAGTCACATATTACACTCTATGAAACAACTTAATATAAAATACATTAAATGACAGGACAGTGGCAATACAAGTTTGTGCACAAACAATATAGCAGCACAGTACAAATTTAATTTACTTAATTAGAGTTCATCTTCATGAAGAAGCATGTTTGGTATCCCTTTATTTATGGGAAATTTTCTTCCCGATTCTGGGCAGACTAATTCTCCATTGATGACTTCGACCTCAAGCAAAACATGGTGAACTTTCTTTAATTGTCGTAATTAGTAGATAATCATGAAATAAACTATAAGAAAACAATTACATTTAAGAGTCTCTAGAGTAGGCCTGGGTAGCGCAATCGGTATAGCGCTGGCCTTCTGTGCTCGAGGTTGCGGGTTCGATCCTGGTCCACGTCGAAGGCATGAGTGTGCTTAAATGCGACAGGCTCATGTCAGTAGATTTATTGGCATATAAAAGAACTCCTTGTGGGACAAAATTCCTGCACACCGGCGACGCTGATATAACCTCGGCAGTTGCGAACGTCGTTAAGTAAACCATAATTTTAATAAGTCTCCAGATTGGAAATATCGTATTAGGACTTTTGAGGTTTCGTAACTCACAAATTACATGTTTCTAATTCATATGAAATTACCATATTATATGTCTATCAGAATCTGAAAGATAGAGAGACTAAAATTTCGAGAATGGAATGAGATAGGTTCGAACTTAACAATGAGCATAGGCTATAATCATTTCTTAATTGCTTTAGTTATTTCTGACTAACTTAACTGAGTGACTCAGTAAACAGAAAATTAATAACATCCTATTGATTTACAATCTCTTCTTACTTTTCAAGTAAAATACTTTACAATCATTCAAGACACCTTTCAAAATATTTAAATAGTATGTGGTATACTTGCATCTCAATGATTTTAATTTATGTCTATGGCTAAAAAAACGCCGAAAATCACTGCAATATGCTCAAAATATTATTTTTACCCTGACAAGCGTCTGAAGATTGAGACAGGATTTCAATAAAGAGTTGGTGAATCGCGAACCACAAATTGAAAACCTATGGCACCAATACGACATAAGAATTAAAAAGAGGTAAGGCGAGGCATGTAAATGAAAGTATCTTCAGGAGGATGAGTTTAAAAGTACCAATTTTTATCTCCAGATGGAAGCATAGATGTTTTATATAATCAAGGTTGTTATATAATAAAATAAAAGAAGGCTACGTAGCGGGAGGTCGGCTGTCGGCCATATTTTGTGTCGGAAGTTGAAGAAGTATAAGTAGTTGAAAGTCAATGAAATTGTCGGCACTGCGTGGAAATTACTGGGTACTGCAGGGCACTAAAAGATCCGCCATTATGGAAATGCGCAAAAATGTTGTTTTACTGTCTCTAATTAAGCGGTTACACTACACACACATACGCAACAATAACGGTCGTATTGCCAGAGTAACCATCAGTTACACAAGCGCCCCGAGCGAGACGTAAGAAAACCATTCACACGCTTCACGTGCGTGTTTTGTTGTTTCTTTCACTCTCGCCTCTCCATTTGCATTAGAAAATTCCTAGTACCTCAACGCACAAGCTTACCTCTTAAGAACTGATGCATAGTAATGAAATTCCAAATTGGACCATAAATGTAAATATATTTTCCCCAAGAACATCAGCTACTGTACTCCAATCTAATAATTTTTTACTATCTTATTATCCAAAGTAGACTTATAAAGAAAAAGTATAGGCTATTGGATGTTCGGAAAATCACCGTGCACCTCCACTGTGAACTCACAACAGATGTTGAAATTGATGTCCACAAGCATAAATATAGACCTGGATCAGTTTTATTTTGTTTTCAATAAATTACTTTCGCCATTGCAGATTGCAGTTCAAGTGTGCATGAACGATCTCAATACAATGTACATTTTACTGCTCTCCGTAGAAAAAATCTGGTAGTGTCAGGTGTGGGGAGCGTGGCGGCCATAGATTTTTTTTACAGATAATGTATTCTCCAAAAATCCCACCTAAAATTTGTAGAGATCTATCAACTGTATGCACATATTAGTCCTGTCTTGTTGGAACCATACGTACTTCATTTCATCTTCAAGTTACCCAATGAAATTTTACAGAATATCAGGGCAACAACTTTCACAATTTACCGCTTCATTAAAGAAAATAAGTTCAACAATGTAAGATCTGGAAATGGAAACAAAAACTCCAAGTTTACGATCACGTAGTGATGTGACATTTAAACTGTGTGTTACCCAATGACAATAATCGTACTTTCAGTAAACAGATGTAACCGGAAAGTAATCCAGACCTCGTCCGTGTAATAGTATATTACGATTGAAAGTTGGGAAGCGCTTTTTACAAAATCGAGGAAGAGTTTGGAAAACGAGCAGAGCGAGTTTTTCAGTTTCAGAGATTTTATAACGCACTTCATAACGCACTGTATTGTACAACATTTTTGCACGATTATATTTTTAAAATTGCAAATACAATATATTTTTCATTGAAGATTTAGAGCAATATTAATCAAAGCCTTCTCAAAACTACACTGTAATGGTAACTAAGTAACAATAAGTGCACTGTAATGGGTTATTTCAGTATAGTTTTATGTTATGAAGAATGGTATCCCTAGCAACAAGTTTCTGTGTGGGAATTCTAACTTTAAAGACCTAACAACAATAGCTATAAATACAGAAAAAAATACGATCGCGCAAAAAATATAATACCAGTTTCATTAATACTTCCCTGTCGAATGAAATTTTGGAACCATTTGTACAGAGTGATTTATATAGAACCAACATATCTCTTTTTTTATTTATTTCAAAACGAATGATGCTAGCCACAATTTTTATACGTCAAATGTAGAGTATCTTTGGGAGATTACTAAGCTCTATAGCAAATGTTGAAAATTCTTTATTTATTCGGCTGGAAATTCACTTAATGACCAGTTTTTAACGTCAAATTAAGCAGGAGTTTTGATTCCCTCTCACGAGATGCGCAGATGTTTATTCTTTATTCTGTATATTTATTGTCATTAAAATTATTTTTCTTTTAGAGATCGAGTTGTTTCCAATTTGTTTACCAGTCCCAGTATTGTGTTTCTTTGGGGGGGGGGGAGATTACGAACACAAAATTCTCTTCGGTATGCCCTTTGAGTAGCTGTAATTGAATTCGTAATCCAGTATTGCTTCACAAGGAAGAGCCGTTGATTTAATGTGTACTGCATTTTCAGTGACTAAAAAAAAAATGCCGAAAACAGCTGCCGACAATAAGGAATAAAGTGACACTAGGTGAGTATGTTGTGAGACTCCTGTTATAAAAGACATCTTTGTTTAAGACTACCCAAAAAAATTTATCGGCGAGAGAGAGAGAGTTAATATTGAGAACCGTAATTCAAAACTCTTTGTGCATTTTAAGCAAACGATAATTTCCGTCTCATGATGTGCATAAGATCTTAGTGCATATGTACGGCATCGCTACCCATACGAAGTACTATAGCTGACAATCAAAACTTGTGAGTTTCACTCCCACTCAACTTACAATTTCGATACATTGCGTAGGCTATCTATTGTCTATTGCAGTGATATGCTATCTATGATACGCATACCACAAGGAGTACCTGTCGAAGTCAGGTTGCTGTACAGTAGTGGCAAAAAAAAAAGACCGACCCTTGTAGCTGATTTCAGAGCCTTGTTCACTCCAGAGCACGATAGACTGGTAACTAAGACTTTCATGGTTCAAATTCTGCCTGGGAAGGAAACGTTTTTTGTTCCTTATTCAATTTATTCCCAATTCTTTTCGATTGTAGCGATATTTTACTACTTAATTAACTTATTATTCCCAGAACATGAATTTTACCATCAATCGAAAAGTATTGGAAATAAATTTGAATAAGGAATAAAAAAAAGTTTCCTTCCCAGGCAGGATTCGAACCACGAAAGTCTTAGTTACCAGTTTATCGTGCTCTGGAGTGAACAAGGCTCTGAAATCAGCTACAAGGGTCGGTCCGGTTTTTTTGCCACTACTGTACAATTCTATAGGCTACTTACGTAATTTGTTTATCATTAAACTTATATACTTACGCAAGTAATATAACTTAAGAATATTTTTACCCTTTCTCTCTGAAACTGACTTCCCATTACAATTATTATCAAATATAACAGCTAATTTAAAAGTTGGTAATTATTTACTGACTGTTCTCAGACTTCAAATTGTGCGCTGAAATATTACTTACGACTTTGAAGTAAAAAACTGAAGAGATATGAAGCGTCTCAGCAGAAAAATATCTTTATATGCATTCTCTACTCATTACAAACACCGCAAAGGTCGACAAATTCTGCCTTCTTGATGGAAGCTATCAATTGCAGCCCTATAATTTTCCATACTCAAAATGACGAAGGGACGAAACGCCAGCTGAGTAAATAGCTCCTTCTGACTCAATAAGTTGACCACAAAATGTTATTTAACAGCAGCATACAACCAATAGTCGGAAAGGACGAGATTCGGAGGATAAAGATGGTCCTATACCTTGAACTTCCAGTTGCAAGACTCGAATCAGATAATTCATATCATGATGTCCATGCGGTGATGCATTATCCTAAAACAGAGAAGGAAACTCGTGTGCATTTTCACCTTGTCACCACAGTCTAGTATATACAATCACGAAGCTTGAGTTTATGAGGTTACTAGAAACAATAGACTGTGCAGATACTATTTCGCATTGTCTGTAATGAGGCGATAGTAGCGATCCTAGTGGTCAGCAACTATCTATGGATGCATATTTACTACGTATTGAGCTTCGTGACCGTGTTGTCACTCAGTCCTTTCACTCGTGTGCAATGTTCCTAAGGTTGCCTAACCTCTAGGCGCTCGTCTTTGTCACGATGAAGTCAATGAAAGACAGACATCGATTGCAGCACTTAAAATCCGAACTAAAATACACAATCGATAAATCAATCTTTAATTCAGACCTCCATAGTTTTACACCCAAGGGCAGGTTTTGCATTGCAAACCCAGTATTCTCCAATTTTTTTGCTTTTTTCCGCCTTCCTCTTAATCTTCGTATACGATCCACATATCTTAATGCTGTCTATCACCTGATACCTTCTTCTGCCGCGTACTTCTTCCGTTCAACATTCCTGCCAGTGCACCTTCAGTAGGCTAAGCAGTTTCTTCGAAGGCAATGATCCAGCAAATTGTAATCAATCAATGTTGTACACAAACAGAAATTTTGTGAGTCAGTTAAAGTAACACTAGCACTAGTGATATTAAAGGACGCTCAGAGTCTCAACTTAATCCTTCGTGGAAAAGTAACAGTTTATTTTCCGAGGTATAAAATGAAGCAGAGTGTTTACTTTTAGAAAACGTATTATCATTGTTAGAAAATTTCATTTAGAATGACATTATAAAACATACAATAATGGTCTGTATTGTAAATATATCATAGGTGTGCAAAACCTTTCTGGATGATTTTCGCAAACATAAACTGGCATTAAAGTAAGTTTATTTAGTTACATTGCATACCATGAATATGCTATACATGATTACAAATCTTTCTTGTAGAATAAAGATTTGGCTTTTATTGTAAGATCCCTTCCAAAGAAACACTTCTTCAATTTGTGTCCTCTTTATGTGTGCTGACACTTTTAGGCGCAGCTGAAATTTTTAAAATTAAAGAAAATGCCTAATGTACAGAGTGAGTCAGCCAGAGCTAGACTGGCGTCAGTGGAAAGTCGTATGCGTAGTAACTGCAGCGAAATAACAGCGTAAGCTCTGGATTAAGACGGGGTTCGTCTGTATAGCCACAGGGAGCATTTTGCAGTATTTTACAACTTATTTTTTTCTATACAGTATACAATGTATGAAACTAAAATGTTAATTTGTTTCTATACATTATACAATATATGAAAGGTTTAAATATAAATACAAACATGTTGAAAATTGAAACCAGTTTTTCCGCAAAGTTATTTTTGTGACATTAAGGAACAATTTTCTCAGGAGCTATAAAAAATAGAGCCATGAAATTTTTACAGCATGTTTGTGTATCATCTGACAATTTTTTGTTATTATTTGGAAGCTCTTGAACATGTAATAGTCATAATTCAATTTTGATTTCAGGCAAAAATGTTGAAAATATTTGTCTCTTGGAGAAAAATTCATAAAACACACACTTCATATTTAAAGGAGTAAAATAATAACAATATGCACAGAAAACTTGTAAAATATAATGCAGAAAATTTGGTTAACATATCAAAAATAGTTTCTGAGAAAATTGTTCCTAAACTATAGTGATTTAACATTGCTTGTACAGGACGTACAGTCAGATATCTTACATTTTATGTATTACACAAGTCTTTCGCGTGCAATCTATCACTCTAGAGTGCATGGTACATGCTTTTCATTTATGTAAGTTATATTTTTTGAATGACGAATAAAAAAACTAAAACTATAAGCAGTAATATTATCCAGAACATTACAAAGGAACTGAATTATTACAAAATGCGTAAACCACGCAATTAGAAAGTATGTGTTCTACCTGACATCTATGCTTATAAGGTAATAAAGTTATTTTCTTTGGATATCATGCGCAATATATAGTATTTGAAGGACAAAGAAAGGCAAATGGATCACTCAATTAAATACCACTAAATAACATATTTCATATAAATTACACGTATAGCTAGTTTAAAGAAGCGAGGCAATTAGTGCCGTCTGTTGCAAATTACCGTAATTGGCCACGACATAATGCAAGTCCTTGAGTGTGACCTCATTAAATTAAATGTAGAGTTAATGTGAATTCCATACAACACTGAGTATCGTTTTTGTGCATATAGTTACTAGGATAATAATATATACATAGAGTCACAGTATTTTAAATGAATATTGAAGAATTATTCATAAACAGAGCAGGACTAGTATCCGAATTACACTCAAATGTAAGTAAGTCTTGTGGGTGAAGCTGATACTAAGAAGCCTAAAACAACTGCTGCCTGGTGTTAGCAATACTGGTCTATTGTAGCAATCCTATGACCTATTGCTACAATTTATATATTAATTGAAATTAAAGCAAAACGATTAAAATTTACAAAAATTAAACAGAAAGTCTTTTGCAACAAAAGACAAAATGTAGCAATAACAAACTAAATGTAGGTCTAATATTAAAGATGAAGGGTTCAGAACCATAGTGGGCCAAGCGCCATTGACTAAAACCATAGAAAACAAGGGTTAAAATGAAGTTATTACCATAATTCAATGGAAACGTATAGAAAATAATATAAAGCATACACATTAAAACTAAATGATATGTCAATCTTACTTAAAAAAAAAACATTACAACCTTTCTGCCGTCTCCCTTCCTCCCTCCGCAAATGTGACCTTGCACAGAGGCAGAGATAAAATAATTATAAGTTCTGTACATTGATCTGAAGCTGTGCGTTTCACGTAATTTCATGTCTGTGTGTGCTTTCACTTGAATTTCAGAGACAGCTGACGATAAACAGGGAAATCCCTTGTTCTCAATCTGAACTCGTTTGGGTGTCATCGAGAGCCAAAATTTATCTCTCTATCGGTCGTACCAATATACACGTATATAATTTAATTTATATTTGAAGATTTTTTTACGCGTTGACCGTTGTACGCTTATTTTTTTAATATGACTTTAGAAACTATATGTCACAAATTCAGAACATATTATATTAATTCTTATTGTATACACAGAATATAGATACAATATAAACTCGCTGTAAGTCATTTTTTAACGTAAAGACTAATATTCTGAGAGACATATACCAGTTTTTTTTTTTTTATGAGATTGTTATTTCCACAATGCATAACATACTACATTGGCAACGTGATTACACAGTTAGAATTTCGCAGTAACACATTTTCGGACATGAACAACAATATTTTGAGACATATTTTATAATTAACAAGACTCGAAATGAAACGGGGAGCATTGTTCAGGACTAAGTAAATATTATTGACCTAGTCCCATTTGTCTAACTTTAATTTTGTAGTTGACGTCTGCGATAGCCTACACCCTTCTATTCATCACCATCTTCATTTCTCCTGACGTTGCACTTTGATTTACCTTTGCATCACTTCACACATTTTTCTTCTCCTCGTCTGCCTTCCTTTCCAGTTGTTTGTAGTTTTCTGCCGTCATCATTCTAGTTTTTGTTGACCTCGTCAATTTTTCGCGTTCACTGATCTGCCGTTTAGTTGTCCTAACATGTTTTTACTTATCCCAAATTCCATATGGTTATAATTATCTTGACAAAACTCTAGGTCGTAATACTTTCCATTTATTTTTAGTTTGTCTTCATATATTTTTGTAAAATGACCCTTATTTCTTGCCGCCTTTATGAATGGAATTAGTAACTTGCGTCTATATCTTATTTCATAAGGCTTATACCTTTCTACTGTCAACTTATTTTTTCTTTCTTAAATTACTCGGGATTACTTCTCTAATTCTCCCTCATATTACTAAATCTCTCTAGTATTGCCTACAAACCTAATATACTAAGTTCATTTCTACATTGAGAGGTACATGGAGTATAAAATAAAATGAGACATAAAATAAAATAAGATTTTATTGGATCAGGAAATCTGGTACAATGTGTTTAATTTTTTTTCAAAAGATGCTAGTTGCGCAGTCACAAAAGACCAACATCCAAGCACAACTTGTTCTCTGGCCGACTCAGTTCCGCTGCTGACATCCTCTTCTATTTGGAGTCTTTTTTGCTTTCCTGACAGGCAGGTCCCCCCTGCGGCGAGAGCGTCTTCGCCGACGGATGGGAGAGCTGCGTCTTCGACGCCCTCCGCTCTTGCGTCTGCGTCCGGAACTAGAGTGGCGACGTCTCCTGCGTCTAGAGCTTCCTCGACGTCCTCCTCTCCTGTGCCTGCGTCCAGAAGGAGTCTGTGTGACCTCATGTGCAGTGATCCGTCGTCCAGGTCCTCGAGTTGGTAGCGGCCCCTGTCGGTCCTCAGGATTCCCCAGGTCACTCCTCGTTTCAAGGCGGTGTCTACCTGCCGCTGCAGCTTGCTGGCATCAGTGGAGTAGCGCGACATGATATACTTTGCTATCTTCTTCGGAGTAGGACCTTCGGGCTCTCGTAGATCCTTGTTGGCCGATATCACCAACTGCAATGGCTTTGGAGCGTTCATCCCCGTTGACTGTTGAGTTTCCATTTTTAGCACAAGATTCTGGACGGAAGCTGGACTGGATCTTAAATATGCACATTTAACCGACAAACAGATAATTTATCTCGCAATAGAAATCATTTTGCCTTATAGGGTTCAAAAATGTAAAGAAAATGTATCAAGTATTTAAGTACTTGTCCCGGACTGTCAGGAAAACACTACATACAATGATTTAAAAAAGTCTTGAACAGTGTGCATTCCTGAAAATCAAAGGATGTATAAAGAATAAATTTTGTGCGAGATCGTGCGTATTTGCTTGTTTTCCGCACAGAACCAATACGCGGTAAGTGTAAAATACCACATTCAGTATTCCCAACGTAACACACATAACAATTTCCCTCTTCTTACCGCTTAAGCGCGACATTCATTTTACTGCTTTAGGTTATAACATATTATTTTTAGAGACGTTTAACATAGTAATAATTATAAATTGGAAACTTACCACTGCAATTTCACCTAAATTGCAATGTTAATTATTGTTTTTAAATATTTGCAAAAATTAAGTAAAGTCTACTACTCCACGAAACTTATTGCATTCCTGATACAAGTAACATTAAGGAAGCCGTGAAAAAATCAACAAGATTCCAGATGCAGATGTTACTACTGCAATGTGTTATATAAATAATATTGTTAAAATATTAAAGTGAAAAATAAATCATTACATAACCTTACCGTTTGTTTCAAGTTCGCATTTATAGACTGGGGGAAAAAAAGACAGACGTATATCACGGCCTGCTGGAGTATAGTAAACACAGAAAACATTTTATAGCAACAATGTTGAAGAAAGATATTTTGGCTTTCCGACGTTGCCGTCATTAAACAGAAACCAACATGGAGATTTCATTGCAACTAATTAGAAATTCGTCTTTCAGGTATGTAATAAACGATCTTGGCACAAAATAATGTACGATACACGAGCGGTATGTTTGTGTTCATGTTCTCGGAAATTAAAAAAGCTCAACTACGTTTCGCTTTTTCAATCTTTTCCTCGAACATGAAAACGTCAACATACCGCTCTTGTAACGTATATTACTATTATGACTACAATTTATAAGAAACGGCATTGCCCGGGTTTTTATTTTTGCTTCTATTTTTATTAAACTGGTTGTTAGACTTTTCGGAAATCTCGGAAACTGAACTATAGACAACCTCGTTCATAAAGATGAATCTTTACATAGCGTCACTTACATGAAATAATTAATGCCTACCAGGGTTAACTCAATTTAAAACAGCTGTAGATCAGACACCGAGAAGAAAACATTGCACAATATTAGGGTATACGAATATTTATTAAGGCACTGTATGAAGGAGAAAGCGAAATTTCCTTGCCACTGTACTTTTAATTAGCCTACATTAGAAAATATTGTCGGTCCTCAAATAAGGAACTTCTAAACGGCGAATAACTATTGAGCTATGAGCTTCGTAATTTAGTAAAAGACTTACAGAAGGAAAATAAGTTATTTAAGAGGACTGAAATTATTATTTACGACAAATTTAGTATGGCATTATAAAAGTTCAGAATAATTAACATAAGTCTCTCTTAACTAAAATTAAACTTCCCCCCACCTAAAAAAAATTTGCTGCAGTAAGTGACGAACAAAGGAAGGTCTTTCCCAATACATAGTCTCAAAGAAAAGTTCTATTAATTTCTATGAAATTCTGCACTAATAGAGGACTATTTCTTAACAGAGAAAGTATATTCAATTATGAGTACTTGTTTTATGAACTTTGTATACTTTAAGCATCAAATGAAATAGTCGACCTGATTGGCGAGTTGGTATAGCGCTGGCCTTCTATGCCCAAGGTTGCGGGTTCGATCCCGGGCCAGGTCGATGGCATTTAAGTGTGCTTAAATGCGACAGGCTGATGTCAGTAGATTTACCGGCATGTAAAATAACTCCTGCGGGACAAAATTCCGCCACATCCGGCGACGCTGATATAACCTCTGCAGTTGCGAGCGTCGTTAAATAAAACATAACATTTAAAACATTTCAAATGAAATATAACGCATTATGTATTATTAATATTTTAGTTACGGTTTTAATGTTAGGTATACATAGCTATATCATTTTATGTGCATTAATTTGCTTTAACATCTTTCAAACAAGATGCAGAGGCCAGTTGGATTACTTTCAAATATATTTCTTGTTTTTACCATTTGTGCGACATTCAGAGCCTGCCAAACGTGTTTCAACACATTAGTAATTAAATAACAATGTAGGCATATCATGTCAAAGCATAACATTATTAAAAATAAAAGGAACAAAATCATTAAGAAAAAAATAAAAAAAAATAATATGGAAATACGGAGATTCGAACTGGAAACATCCTGGATTTACGTTTAAGTTAGTTTCCGTTCGGCTGTGCTAATTTCCTGTTCAGCTGTGATAATTAAAACTAAATCGTTGCTTTAAAAATCATGTAAGTTTGGTCCACAATAAACCGGAAACGACAACGAGAACGGATATATTGTGAAAATAAATGTATTTAAATGTGAGCATTCACAATTAACGAGAAGCTTGTCGGAACCTGGGAACGGGAACGTGAAAATTAATTATGAATGCTCACATTTAAATACATTTTAACAATATTTCCGTTCTCGTTCTCGTTGTTTCCGTTACCGGTTTACTGTGGACCAGCCTTAACTCAATTTGAGTCTATTCTTCAAAGAGTAGTATTCGGTAGGCTTATATTAGGCTTCATTAAAAAACACGTTTTCGGTTTGCGACCTTCCGTTGTAAATCTTTAAAATTAAATTGTATGAAGTACGAGTGTATCAGAATGACATTTTATACTCACCTAGAGGACAATAAGCGGAATTCTCACATTGTGCTCAAATCCCTGAAAACTTTTTAAAACTGTGATGAACTTTGCTTCGGTAGTAATTAAACCAGAATTTTCATACTGTAATCTCGTTTTTAATCTGTTATTTAACGACACACTATCAACTGCGAAGTTATACTACAGAGTCTGAAAATTGGTGATAGCGGAATGGCTCAACGCCAAGCACTTTTCGTATCAATTATCGTACACGGAGACACCTATGCTTTAAAAGTTTTGCCTGAAGTTTCATGGGAAACTTAACTTTTTCTGTTAATGCCGCCATCCTTCTCCTCATCATCATCATCCTCTTCTTCATAAATAAGCTATAGGCTACTCTGACTCGGCTTCAAATAGCACTTGGGGAGATTACCTGATTTTTTCCCTGAGTTTTACTTAATATGAGGCAAATGTCAGATAATTTAATGGCGATGTCTCAGTCTCCTCTCGCTAAAACACCACATTGTTCTAAATAATTTCACCGATGCTATACAACAGCACAGTTGATCATATTATTATTATTATTATTATTATTATTATTATTATTATTATTACTATTATTGTATCTCCAACGGGGGGTAGCCCTATTTTACAAATGAATCAGGGATTGCAGGAACAGCACATGTCACTATTTGTGGCGAAATGAGTTTATTCGAGTTTCATGGACTGTTGATATAGGGCTATCATTCCATGCAGAAACCACATATGTCAGTATAGCCGTCTCACATTTGGAGACTTGTGAAATCCTGGAAGCGCGCAGAAACAACTCATGTCAAAGACATGTGCCGACACATTGGTTCCGATTCCAGACGGCAGATATCTACGACACAAGGATACAAAAATTGATCCCACGGAATGACAAATGTCTCAATTCTGGTGGGGAATACGTTGAAAAATAACTCAACAATTGCTATATCTGTTCCAATAAAACTTTCCATGAAATTTTGTTCTCTTTCTGTAAACAGCCCCAGGGAAACTTATTTTTACGGCCTTCGTAATTGCGCTCGAGTGGCCAAAATTTGTGTAAGCACTTCTTTTGATATTATTAAAATGGTGGAAGAAAAAAGATTAATTTTTTTATCTGCCCCATGAGAATGTTAACTTGTAAGCACAAGGGAGAATACCATATTTACCTTCTTTATTAGCATATCCAGACAAAATCGTGCCAATTCAAAGAGAGAAGCTTGACGATATAGCTACACAAACTAATGCGTTACATACCACACGAATATCAAGAATTTTACAATAATATTCTTCAGTAGCCTATTGTGGGAAAATAAGTTCATTTATATGCTGAACTTATGTATTAAGTACACAGTAGGGGTATGCATATATTATATCTCTAATTTGACAAATAAACTTTAGTTGAACCGAAATTATTATACTACAATTTTGACTCCTTGAAGAAACAGCACATGTCAAGCTAATATATATTAATTTATTTCATTAACAATTCAATATATTCCAATAAATTTGGTATAAAACGACACATCTATTAGGCTTCTGTCTGAAGAAGCCAGCACTATAACCAATGATGTGGTCTACCACCAGTAATACCGTTTTTTATGTCTATTGAAAAATTTAGTTTTCATTACATATGCTGTTTCTGCAATCCCCGATTCAAATGTATACTAGGGCTGTAATTGTACACAAAAAGTATACATTGACCGTAACCATAAAGACAAATGGAAAAGAAAAATAAAGTAGCCTACACAATCTTAACAAAACACAAGAAATCCGTAATTTAGACATTGCGATAACATCAAGCATCCCATAACGACTCACATACATAACAAATCAAGCATACGTTACAAAACACATACCTCAACATAATAGCCACACTTTTAAAAGTTACAAAATTGATTCCCAGAAGAATAAATAAGACACTGTAACTTACATTGAAGAATGTTATTTTCTACAAGGTGTTTAACACATCAGTGATAAATTTGTAAAACTCCTTTAAGCAACATTGCTTCAGAAGAACTTTTGTTATAGATGGTGTGAAAGTTATATCGCACATGCTAAGATGGGTTCCTAGCCGGTATCTCTTGCGTTATTTTAGCGGGCACTCAAATAATAGGTGGTCGACTGTTTGTGTGGGGTGTTCACAGGTACATGAAGAGCCGTTTGGACTGTCAATTTTGAAACGTTCAAAATATGAATTGGATTTTCCGTGTCCAGTCAGAAATTGTGTGAATATGAATGATGGCTCATAATTCTTCACGTTAATACAGAGTCTTTAAATAATCTATATTTGAAATAGAAAGATACAAAAAAAAGAGAGAGAGAGAGAGAGAAACAAGAGTGAAAATGGAGCTTTTTTTGGTTTCAGCACAGTAATTCTAAATGCTAAATATTTCCATTGGTTTATGTGTAAGGAAACGAACATTTATATTAATGAGATTAGGATTTACGAATACCCTAAGAATGCAGTGAAAGTCAAAATTGTCCATGCTCGAATATTGTTCGGACCTATTGAGTCAACTGTCTACCTGATATTGCCATACAAATTAAAATATGCAACACACACCACTTTCTGATTATTTTCCTATATATCTTTACCCACACGAAAAAAAAAAATACACAACTCGAAATGTTTATCCCAAATGTCCTATTATGATACGGAGCAAACTTGTAACAATGTAGTGATGCTAGACTTGGAACTCGAATCCGACCGAGTGCATGCGCGGTACATTTCAATGGGTATTAAGTTCTTTTTGTGTTGCTCTTGCAGGCGGAATCATTCTAGGAAAAACAATAACACTTTACCCGCCCACGGTATTTCAGAGAAAAAAAAATATTTTTTATTGTTTCTCATGAAATAATGGAGTATGGGAGGGCTTCAAGTATAGGATGACCTAAAGGCCTACTTCCTACCTTCAAAGTGAAATAAATCCCTACCCTTCTTGCTTAATGTGTATTCGTTATTACGAGATAACCAAGAATTTTATGGTATCTGTTATTATTTAGTAGGACTAAACTAAACTTTTGTATCATCGCTTCATTTAATTCACGGGATCCTTTGTGTAGAGGTGTCCTTACACACAACATACGAGTCAAGGAGCTTTGGGGACACGTGCAGTAGGGTAGAGCGCCATGCTTTCTTGACCTCGGCACTAGAATGAGATGGTGTCGGCTTATGTAGACATAATTGAAATCTTTTTAAAATCGCTTTACCAATAATATACTATTCAATAGTAAGATACCAGTGAATTATGTTATTATTGCCTTTCCATATCTACTACGTATTCGCTGCTAAATACTACTAAAATTTCGTATTTTTATGACTTCACTTGATGTATCGATCACCAAGCAGTGTATTATCATTTTATCTTAATCGCCATAAGATACCAGTAAAACTACACATTACTACTTCAACTAATATCTATTCTATTCTCACCACCTAATATATATTCTTCGCTGAAAAAGATACCACCAAATCTATAGGCTACATTGTTACTTCAGCTAACATCTCTTCAACTAACATCTATTCTTGACTACTAAGATACCACAAAAACTATTATTATCACTTTTCAGCTAACATTTTATTATTAGACAGTAAGATACCGCTAAAATTTACATTATTATTTCTAAATATCTTATTCGTTAATAAACTTCCTGTATTTGTTATTATAATACTAAATTATTGTATTAACACTTCAAAAAATTTGTAACTTGTAAGTATAACACAAATTTTATATTACCACTTTACCTAATGTCTGATATTCGTTATTTAGATACAAAACAAAATGTTTATCTTTGTATTTTTGTATATTTTTAACACTATCTCTCTTAATTGCTGCGTATCGCTTTATTCTATTATAGCTTTACTACTATTTTTGTTAATCTTCGATAGGACATCCACAAAGTTTTCATCAATGTATGTTACTTTTTGCCTGGCTGTAGATTTCGAATTATTGCTTAGCCTATTTTTATATAGTGAGATCGAGAAGTCTCTCCGCAGTGCTTGTGTAGCCGTGAATCCACTAGGCAGAGAATTCAAGTGTATTTGGTAGAGAATTCAAGTAGCAGCACTGGCCGCTAAGCATGTGATGGACTGGGGGTGCGAGGTTGTCAAACCGGAATGAATGGTGAGTGCCAACTTTCTACAGGGTTGTATTCTAGGGTTACTAGAACTAATTGAGCTGCGGAGGGACTTTTCGATCGCACTGTATAAGGTGTTCAGTTTGTTACTAGGACACAGTTAAAATAAATGGCATAAATGGGTCTTATGCTATTCTGTGACATAGTGGACATTCCGTTCGCTCTATTTCATTCTCTACAGCAAAAGCGTTCGGGAGAAAGAATTTTCCTTTCCTATAATCCTGTGGACCCGGGTTCGATCATCCCGATTTATGACTTGTGCCAGGAAAGCCAGTGGTCCAGATAATTCGGAGGTTTTCTCCGGGAGCTGCGGTCTCCCTGTTGCATCCCATCAAATCTCCATCATTTAATCTAATCGTGGATGTAGAGTAGACCAACCTCCTATGGTAAATTGGTGTACAGAACTGGCTTCATATGAGTGAAACTAACAGTCAAGTAGGCCTACCCGCCATTAGTTTAAAAAAATATATGTATTTATATATAAAAGCCTACTTCACAGAACTAAATTTAATCACTTAAGGCTGGTTCACAATAAAGAGGATACGGAAACGACAACGAAAACGAGAACGGAAATACATTTATTTTAACAATATTTATGTTCTCGTTCTCGTTGTCGTATTGAATTCTTAATAACATCTCTTCCTGACAAAATATATCCTTTCAACTAACACAAAGTCCTACAGAAACATTTGAATGTCGTTATGCGCAATCCTGTTACGCCAGATCTAAAATAGCCTATTTGATGTTCTATCTTCAATTCAAAATTCTGTAGTTAATTTCTTTTGTTCCAGAGATCGCCTTAATTTCAAATACTGATTTTCGTAAAAAGTGAAGTAACATTCGAGTGAAAATATAATACACTCTATGAAGAGCTGTTACAGTAATTTGTGTAAATTTAATTGCGTAACTTACTGATGCCGTAAAATTTATGAACGAGTGATTGCGTTTACGTGTACTGTATAAAACGACGTTTCTTCTTCAGTCTGTGCATAGTAAACGACTCCATCTGTGTAATTATTTTAAATCTTAGTTGAAAAATTAAAACACAAACTCGGTCGGAGGATGTGTTTGCATGCTGATTCTGAGCTGCCCTCCGGGTGGTTCGATTCCTGCCTTCGTTAATTAACTTGTTGGGTTTTCTCCGAGGATTTCCCCAACCTTAAGGCGAATGTCAAGTAATCTATGGCGAATCCCACGCTTCATCCCGTCAAATACCATCTCGCTATCACCAAATCCACCTACGCTAAATAATCTAATACTCAGTTGATACAACGTCTTCAAATAATTAATTTAAAAACAATATAATTATAAACACAGTAAATTAATTTAATTATTTAAAAATATGTAAAATCTATAACGACGTAGTATGTATCATTTCAGTGACACACTATTTTAATTAGTTTTCAGTTATCCAAGAGGTTGTTGTGTTCGCTGCATTTGAGGAGACACTCTTGCAAATTTTGGAACTTTTTATTCCATTGGGTCAAATTTAACCAAATTTTTACAGCATAGTTATGCTAATCAGTTATAGTATTCTATGAAATTTGAAAATAATTGGTAACTCCTTCAAGATGTAATATAATATTTAACATATCAAGTAATCTTTTTGTTAGGTCATACCTTCTTACCTTAATTCGTTTGTGTTTGGGTTAAGGGAGATAAGTCATAAAAATGAGCTTAGAGATAAATGGAAATTAAACTTCGGAAAACTTCGGAATCTTATTGCATATAATTTTTTACACAAATAAAACACGTCCAATAATAGTATTTTTTTTATTTTTTGCACACTCATTTGTAGAATTTAACTTGTGTATTCACTTGAAGAGTCCACTGCAAGAATGATGGATGTCATTTGGAATACATTTTGCAGGAGGAGCAATTAAAAGTTTGAAATGCTTAGCGCTCAAAGCTTAACTGAGATTTTCCGATCGTTACTGGACAATGATTATCAGTGTTAATGCCATATAACTCTCTATGAGACATTCTATATGTCTTAAACTATGCATTGACAGTCTTGGTTCATTTTCGACAAGAAAGTGACATCCATCATTCTTGTAGTGGACTCTTCACTTGTGAAACGAGATTCAATTTGCACAAAAAATAATTTTACTCCTTTTACCCGATCATCATCGAATTACACTGAACACTGTGCAATTTGTATAGCTTGGTCTCCATATGTGGGAGATTTACATAATATGAACTAGTTTCTGAGATGTAACTATTTCAAAATGTAAAATTTAAGATTCATAAGACTGTAATAGTAAAACTAATTAAACCAGTCTTTATTTATTATTCCTTGAATGCTTAGATATGTTTGTCTATCCATTCTCTGCATACTGCAAAAATTTCAATACAAATTGATAATATTCACTATAAAAAAGTATGGCCTAAAGTAGAAGAAATGTAAGTTACGGGAAACTGGGTTTAAATTTTTTTCGGTTTTCAAATGGGCCACGCCCATACAGACCTTAGGGAAACATTTTTAAACCAACTTAGAAGTGGAATTGGGCAAATTCCTTTGGGAAGAAGAAAATACAGTACACATAATTATGTTTTTAATGGGAAAAAATCCATTAAATGTTCACATTTTACATCAAGAGCCTTCTTTAAGTCCTCTGTTGTTTATGTTATCAATGTGCTATCCACTGGCCTCTTACGGTAGCAGGTATCTGGACTCATGCTACGAGGCTCAGTTTGGGCAAGGATTGAATCTCGCTTGAGCAAAATACGTAGTTGGATATTTTCCGAGATTATCCACAACTATGAGGCGAATTCTTCGTAATCCTATGGCGAATTCTCGACCTCATCTCCCTATCTTCAATTCTGTGGCCGGGAGGGAAAAGGTCGTAAGTAAAAATGTTATACTTTTCAAGAGAGCAGTAGAAAGATTGAAATTGGTGTCAATTATAGAACTTTTTTAATTAAGAGGTTTTTCCTGGATATTATTTGTTTATATTTCTTCTAAAATGGGTAATGTTGCTCATTTAACAATTTTCTTGATTATTTCCAAAAACAGCCGCACTTAAGCCCTTTTAAGACTAGTACCCAAACTGAGTAGAAGGGACTATTTAAACATAAGACCTTTTTCATGTCAAAATAAATGAGAAATGTAAATTATTATGAATGCAAAATGGGTTTTAAACAATTATACTGTTTACCCTGGTGTTTAAAGTCTAAAATGAAAGGGCCTCAGTATGTGATAAAATGGCTAAAATACAAGTTAGACCTTTTTAATAGGGAAGCATGGAAAGTAAACATGTGATGGTTTGTAAGGAATAAAGTATTAAATATTCTTAAGTCCTTTATTCTATGTGTGCTCGATTCAAAAAGTAATTAACATATTTTGGTAACGCCCTATAAATCCAGTCAGGAGTCTTATTTGACTTCGATCGTTTTACCAGTTTGTAGAGAATTGTTTCCGCTTTCAGAATATATAAAAATTTCATTTTCACAAAAAAATTGACTTAAGACTTTTTTCATCCCGGCCACAGAATTCAACTAGCCCTACATGACCTGGTAGTTGATACAGCGTTGTCAAATAACCGATTAAACAGTGTCCATATGGTACTCCTTCAGAACAGTACAACTTCGAAATAATTTTACACAATAATTTCATTTACGTGGTTTCAGTGTATGTGTTGTGTGAATGTGTCTTCTGTATTCACCATTCATAAATTGATTCACGCCTTACAACTAAATTCTAGTATGTTTATTTCATTCCTTAAATTACTCACTTCGCTTTTTGTCTTATTACGACTTGCAACGTTGCGTTATTACTATTGATTTTTATACTTACTTAAGTAAATTCAATTACTTGGTTTACTGCCTTTTCTAGAATTTCTACACTTTGTTTTCTTTACTACAATCTTAAATTTGTCTATAACTTACGAAACTCATTTTATTTATTACATAATCTTTTAATTTTTGCATTGTTAAAATATTTCGCAAGCACCCTATATATTTATGGTGTTCCGTAAAATTTGCGATGCGTCAGTTCCATCAGTAAGCACCAGAGTGCTCTGCCGCCTAGTTGTTATATTATAACTCTATTAAAGCCCCTGTCAGTTATGGTTATGAGTGCTAGAGGTCTCTCGTAAAATATACTTGCCAAGTCTTGTTTAAAAGCGTGTTAAATTCATAGTTTACAGTCTAGAAGTCATCCATACAAAAGTGACTTATGGTGCATCAATTCTATAATTGATTTTTCTTTTGTTATACTACAAGAAGAAAAAACTCTCATAGATTTTAATTAATATCACGCCTTTTTTGTTTTAATTTGCTTTGGGTGGCTATCTTCGTAGTGTTCTGTCTTTATAAAAATGTAGGCCAAAGTGAATTAAGTAGCATAATTAAAACCTAAATGGTTTTAAGAATAAAATAAAAAATGAATCACAATAAAGACTACATAATGAAAGGTAATTTTGATGAAGAGCAAGTGTCTATATTACAAATTGAAGTTCATGTACCGGTATACACTTTTAACCTATTTTAACCTAAAGAGACATTGGAAGCTTGAATGTACAAATTAACAATAGTTATGTCCCTATAGTCTGATATATTTACAACCGTTTTAATAAGGATATAGAGTGAATATTCCTATAGGAATGTTTTGTAAATAGAATTGCCCGTTTCCGAAACTGTATTCCAATATGTCAACTTGTGACCGATTTTCAATATGTGGTCAGGTTTAATTCAAACCTGGTACATTACTAGTGTCCGAAAACAATTTTAATACATCAAACTAACTCCCGAGTTCGAAAACCTGGAGTGAAATGTATTATTACACTACGATTTGGCGGTCATTGTAAAAACTCCTAAAATATTTGAATCTGTACATCATTAGAATTCTCAAAAAAGAATGTTATGCAATATATGCGAATTTCAATCTATTACAATAACACAAGAAACAACAATGCAAGTATGAAAGTAAGAATTGGTGGTAGTTTCATTCTCTACATTCATATTCTTTTATGACCAACAAGTAAATAGCTTTTATCGAAATTTTGTTTCGTATCACTGTTATAAAAATGTCAGTACTTAAGACCAATCCCCCCCACTTTGCACCTCTGAGTGCGTGAAATTGTTACAGTATGATTTTGTGATCATAAAAAAAAAACATAAAAATTGAAATCCAAATTTCACCAAAGTTTTCAGCATATGTTTGTGTAAATCTGTACGAATGTTAATCTATGTATTACAACAAAACAATGAAAATACGAATGTAAAAATTGATGCTAGTTTTGTTTCCTGACGTTCATTTCCTCACACGATCTTTCAAAGAGAGAAAATATTAAAGTTTCTATGGCAACAACTTATAGTCTAAATGTCTGTCTGCAGAATCAACGCCTACGTATTATTTACTATAGCATATTATACATATAAACAGATTTTACAGTATCAAATGGATACAACAAAATATACCGTGTCCCAAAATGTAGATAGATATTACAATGATGTGCCTAAGTACACATGATGTTTCAGTGTTAAGTACATAGTGTTGGACATTGTGCCACTGTTACATATTCTGTGACACAGTACATGAGGGTAGGCCACCAAAGGTGGAACAGAGAAGGATAGCTTAAACTAAGGATTCAATCCGGCATCGGAACTGGAATCCGGTATGGCTCGGTGGATAAAGCGTCAGCACGTAGAGCTGAAAACCCGCGTTTGAGTGCCGGTGCCGGAGAGAATTTTTCTTCGTTCTACCCCTTCTTCACTATATGTAGATAGATGATTTCAACAGATTACGTCTATTAGACGTGATTTTAAAAAGAGAGGGCATCGTGAAGCAATCACAAATAATTCGAAGTTTTTCTTCAGGTCTCGATTTCATCCTAATATTATACTCTGCCTAGTTAATAGTAAACAGATACTAACATTAGGCTAATAGCGTGTGAAATGGACAGACAAAAAAGAAATGAAGCTGTGCTAGAGAGATTGAGTGGAGAAAGAATAACGCTAAAACTGGTCAGAAAGAAAAAAACGGGATTGCATGACAAGAAAGTGTCTACTGAAGGATACACTGGAAGGAATGGTGAACAGAATAAAAGTTCGGAGCAGAAAAAGATATCAGATGATAGGACAACATCAAGATAGTCTACATGGATCATATGCGGAGAAGAATATAGGAAAGAATTGAGAATGTTGGATAAGCAGTGAATGACCTGCTCTTGGGAATGAATGAATGAATGAATGAATGAATGAATGAATGAATGAATGAATGAATGAATGAATGAATGGTGTAAGACAACATTGCCTTCAGTGACGGGGCAGTTACGGTTCAGAGGAAATGTTAACGCTAGAATGTAAGGGGAAAAAAATGTTATGTTTTATTTAACGACGCTCGCAACTGCAGAGGTTATATCAGCGTCGCCGGATGTACCGGAATTTTGTCCCGCAGGAGTTCTTTTACATGTCAGTAAATCTACTGACATGAGCCTGTCGCATTTAAGCACACTTAAATGCCATCGACCTGGCCCGGGATCGAACCCGCAACCTTGGGCATAGAAGGCCAGCGCTATACCAACTCGCCAACCAGGTCGACGAATGTAAGGATATGAACTGAAAATCGAATAGATATTTTTGGATATTATTAGATTATTTGCTTCCCCAGATGCAGAAAGAGAGAACTTTCTTTTCTATTATTAAAAATAGAGTCCGCCTTTGTGGCTATATGGACAGCGTGTGGGCTTTCCAACCAAGCGGTCCGAGTTTCGATTGGACAGTGGAAGAAATTTATCTTCCGTCCGTCCCGTTGTCTTGTAATTGTTCTGTGATGTCTAAGCGGTGGTCCTCCATCATGTTCATCCAATGCTCATCCCTCATGTTTTAAATGTCTAGCGTATGATCAATTATTAATCGTATTCTCTTCCCCGCAGCGGTGTTTAACTCGGGTAAAAGAGGAAGTTAAGCAGAGAGAGAAAGAAATTGAAGTTAAAAATAGTCTACTTCTCTTTAACAGGTGAGATTTTACCACTTGAGATTATGATTATATTCCATTAACATTTTTATTTGACAAAATATCATTAATATTTTTGATCGGAATAGAAGACAGTGTGGAAGAAGACATGAACAAGGAGTCCTGTTACCTTTTACCTTTTGTGATAGTTCAAAATCCTCTAAAGAATAAGAAATCAGTAAGTAAAAATGTAGACCACACGTACGATAGAAATTGTGCTGCCTTTCTCAAAATGTTGAAATTGCTATTTGAATGTGAAATTATTGTGTTGTAAAGTTACACAGTGTCATTCGAATATTAATATAGCTACACTGGCTTTAAATGTTATTTTTAATACTTCGGACTCTCCTCAATTATGTTACATAGCGACTCTTAATCTCCACGGAAGGGTATGTATGCAATAAATAATTATACGCCTGTGTGTGTTTAAAATATTCCCCTTTTCGTCCGCTTCATACTAAATATTACTAGTCGGAATTTCGTAGTCTGTATAACATGTCACAGAAATACATAAATCACAATTTTCAAACGAATGAAGAGTTACAAACTGATAAAGAAAAAGACGCAATATGGCGTAACAATCGTATATATTTCTATGAGAATGCCCAATTTAACAAAAAATTTAATATACCAGCATATTTTTCGTAGGATTGACCTAAATAGGAAATGAATGAAAATGGAAAGAAGGAAAGGAGGAAAACTAAAAGAACGTTAAACGATAGAAAATGAGATGACAGAAAATAAATAAAAAGAAAGCGAGAAAATAGAAAAATAAAGGATAAAGAAATAAGAGAAAAGTAAGAAAAAGAGGCGAGACGAGACGAAAAAAGAAGAACAGGAGGTGAAAGGAGAACAGAGAAGAGAAGAGAAGAGTAGAAGAAACAAGAGAGAAGGCGGAAAGGAGGAGAGAGAACAAGAGAGGAGAGGAGAGGAGAGGAGAGGAGAGGAGAGGAGAGGAGAGGAGAGGAGAGGAGAGGAGAGGAGAGGAGAGGAGAGGAGAGGAGAGGAGAGGAGAGGAGAGGAGAGGAGAGGAGAGAAGGATAAATCATAAACGGAAAAAACTGGAATGTTTTAGATAGAATAAGGACGGACACGATATAACAGGAAGCAAAGAACAAGTGAAGATATGAATTATAATTTTACGATGGTATGAGAAAATAGGATTTAAAATATGTATAGAGTGGGATATGTAGCACGATCAGACACAGCCAAAATGCATGGAATAGGGTTAAAATGACTTAATGCTTGCATAAAATGCACGGTATCAAGTGAAACGGACTGAGTTCAAAATCAGAGGTCTGGCCACGTTGAGTTCTATGTTCTCGACCTGTCCGTTGCCAAGCAATGGCTGTTGCGCGTGGGAGAGACTTTCTCAAGCGACGATCACTTACGTCACTATCGCACGCACCGGCAGGTGTTTGTACCGTAACCAATCGGCGAGCGCGAGAAAATTAAGATATTAAAAAACCTAAACGTAATAATAAAAATTACTCTTCTTCTCTTCTTCTCTCACATATCAGTTCTCGGAGAAGTGCTTATTCCTTATTGGTTGCAAGCTTCAAATATACCGATACAGGGTGATACAGAGCACAGGTTCCAAGTGTAATGTATCGTTCAGACTGATTTCGTAAATTTCAATTATTAAATTAATTAAACCGTAAGCATTACTGTCCGCCTGTGTATTCGAAATAAAAAAGCAATAAAACTAATATGATAGTGAGGAATTTACTTGACATGTTGTGCAGAAATTAGCCTATACACAGGCATGTTGCATGACTTACCACAGTCCACAGCAAACAGGAAACCAAGTCCCCTCAACGCAAAATTTCAGTAAAAATATTTCTATTTCATATTAATTTTTCCCGGATTAACTAATCCATAGCTCTACATTCCGAATATGTACAAAATCCGCCTATTAAATTGGGAGAAATCGCTATTCGTGGACGGATAGAAGACCAGACGGCGTGTTAAAAAAGGACAGTTACAATGAAACTATAGACTACTAATCATAAGTTATTTAAAATTACAACCGTATACACTCATTAGCTGGAAACCCAGCAAAAAAAACCAATGAACAAGGGTCGTTCAGAGATGAAATTTGAATATTATTAATTTATACTTATCGTTAACGAACGATAACAAAATAAAATGATAATGTGAATATTATTTATATCACTGAAAAGCCATAACAAAATATAAATAATAATTTTAATATTATTTATTTTGCTAAAGAACGATAATATAATATAAATGATAGCTTGAATATTATTTACATAACTAAGAAACAATAACAGAATACAAATATCTTTAATATTATTTATATCGCTAAAGAATGATAACAGAATACAAATGATAACTTTAATATTATTTATATCGCTAAAGAATGATAACAGAATACAAACGATAACTTGAATATTATTTATATCGCTAAAGGACAATAACAGAATAAAAATGATAACTTGAATATTATTCATATCCCTAACGAACGATAACAAAATAATGTGATAACTTTCAACAAGACTCGAACTCACAACCTTCGAATAATTAAGCGGTTAGGTACAGCTTACAGTAGTAAAATTTTTTTAAATATTCAACATTTTTTCCCTCCATTATTGTATCTTGTACAATAATGAAAATTGGAATGTTTAAAATATTGTCCTTCTGCTATACGAAAAAATATCTTTATGATTTAAAAAAAATACTTATATATATTTTTTCAAAATTCAAAACGTGCAGTTTACTGTGCAGTGATGAAGCGTTTTTCCTCATAACTTATAAAATGGTTAATTTTTCATGTTCTCTCTCTTTTATTTTATTGCTGAAACTCATGTTTACAATATCATGCTCTTTCAACTATATTCCTTAATAAATAATATATGTATTTTGTGCGAGATCGTGCGTATTTGCTTGTTTTCCGCACAGAACCAATATGCGGTAAGTGTGAAATACCACATTCAGTATTCCCAACGTAACACACATAACAATTTCCCTCTTCTTACCGCTTAAGCGCGACATTCATTTTACTGCTTTAGGCTTTTAACATATTATTTTTAGAGACGTTTAACATAGTAACAATTATAAATTGGAAACTTACCACTGCAATTTCACCTAAATTGCAATGTTAATTATTGTTTTTAAATATTTGCAAAAATTAAGTAAAGTCTACTACTCCACGAAACTTATTGCATTCCTGATACAAGTAACATTAAGGAAGCCGTGAAAAAATCAACAAGATTTCAGATGCCGATGTTATTACTGCAGTATGTTATATAAATAATATTGTTAAAATATTAAAGTGAAAAATAAATCATTACATAACCTTACCGTTTGTTTTAAGTTCGCATTTATAGACTGGGGGGGGGGGGAAGACAGACGTTGTCTATATCACGGCCTGCTGGAGTATAGTAAACACAGAAAACATTTTATAGCAACAATGTTGAAGAAAGGTATTAAGTTTTCCTAAGTTGTCGTCATTAAACAGAAACCAACATGGAGATTTCATTGCAACTAATTAGAAATTCGTCTTTCAGGTATGTAATAAACGATCTTCGCACAAAATAATGTACGATACACGAGCGGCATGTTTGTTTTCATGTTCTCGGAAATTAAAAAAGCTCAACTACGTTTCGCTTTTTCAATCTTTTCCTCGACTATGAAAACCTCAACATACCGCTCTTGTAACGTATATTACTATTTTGTGTTAGAAGAAAATGCTGATATTTTACCATTTTGTAAAATGAACAATCTAACAAAGGTAGAGAAGTTATCTTGCATCATATTGTAGATATCACATGTATTAATACACACAAGAAATTTTATCAAAGAATGTTGGATAGTTTTTGAGTTATGTGGGAAACGCTTCATCACTGCACAGTAAACTCAATTTTGAAAAAAAAAATGTAAATAATTTTTAAAATCGTTAAAATATTTTTTTTTTTCATGTAGCAGAAGGACAGTGTTTTACACATACTAATTTTCATTGTTGTACACGATACAGTAATGGAGGAAAAAATGTTGAATATTTCCAAAATTTTACTGCTGTAAGCTGTACATAACCTCTTAAGCGAGCTCTCTAACGCTGCTCTACGAGACGCAGATATCGAATAACTCCATAGTTCCGAAACTGCTTCTACAAGTGCATTGCGTCGTGTAACATCACCGTGATCCGGAGTGGACTTAGAAAATATTCGCTGTTCACGAGTGCGGCCACTTTTTCTTTGACAGCTCTGTGCGTGTGTGTACACGTATGTGAGTATGCACATGTATGAATGCATGTGTGTATGTGGCCCACACAATATTCACGGAAGAAAATGAAATGTTACGATTTGTGGCACTTTTTTCTTGATTAGTTATCATGTATATAATTTTTCGTAATCTTCTCAGTCACTGGAAGTAGTTCTGAGGTTCTATGGTTCCCTGTGAGGCTCCTTTTAATGGTCAGTTTTACATAATTTGACCAAAAGATGAAAGCAACATTAAGAAGAATAGAACTGAATTAAAGTAAAGATATATACCATCAAAAAATTCTGAATATGATTTGGTATACCATTAACTATAACATTTGCTACATTTCACTTATTTTCTTCCATACATATTGCTTTCTTTGCAGTGTGACCAATATTAGCGAATGTAAATACGTTGTAAAAGGAACTTAAGGAGAGCCTGTGGCTACAGTGCTAGCTGCCCTTCCATCCAAGGGGCCCGGGTTCGATTCACCTCCCACCTTTATTTCATCTGTTATCCAAAATAGTAAAAATAGGCTAGGAAGAAGTCGTCGGGGTAGTATGGGTTTCCGATGCTGACGTAGGAAGGCTTGGGGCTCATGAGGCTAGGTACTCGTATGCGGACAGAACATGGCTCTATCAGGGTCTGAGATAGGATGACCCACCTGTCAGCGTCGGCTGATCAGGAAGGGCTTGGGGCTCCTGGCCACTGAGGCTTATCAAGCTACTCGTCCGCGAAAGGCACTTGGGTCTATCGGGGGCTGATGCAGGATGGCCCACCTGTCAGCGTCGGATTCACAAATGTCGCCCAGGCCATCTGTCGGACTTGGACAATCATCGCATATAAGGACGCACAATATGCCAAACCCTGCCTAGTGTACGGACCCGTCCCGGGTTCAGTTCTCGTAAAAAACCAAGCGAAAATGGATTTATAGAAGAAACAAGATGTTCAACAAATGAAACGTGGCTGGAGACAGGAGATAAAACGATGCAACAGCCGCACAAATCAAACAGTAAAACTACTCAGAATGACGGATAGGCAAAACATCGGGCAAGAATTAATTGCATTTCCTACGTTGTGCCATACAATGTTAGA
This sequence comes from Periplaneta americana, assembly GCF_040183065.1. Classification (NCBI taxonomy): domain Eukaryota; kingdom Metazoa; phylum Arthropoda; class Insecta; order Blattodea; family Blattidae; genus Periplaneta; species Periplaneta americana. Next base: position 87,714,950 of record NC_091125.1, on the reverse strand, counting down.
GGTGGTCTCTGCAGTATTGGAACGAATCTGATGCTTGTGAGGTATCTACTGGGTGTACGAAATAAAATTCATCATGTGAATCACATAGCTCCTACATACATTTTAGAGTGAGTCTGGAAAAATGTGTACATGAAATGTATTAATTTCAATCGCGTAATTTGAGTGAAACAGAAGGCACATGTGGCCCTTTTCAACAACAAATTTAAAACAGAAACATAAAATATGCGTACCTACACTAAGTTAGACTTACACAATAAATTCCTTCGTCCCGCACCATAATCGCATAATCTTTCTAAAGTGTAATTAATTGCCTTAGATGCGGAATGAGGGCTGGTTCGAGTTGTTATGAAAGAGGAAATCTAGTGAAATTTCGGCAAGTGTATGTGACCGTGCCCACCCAACACCGTGATGAATTGGAGAAGCTACAATTATTAGCAGAGCAACTAGTCCTATAACGGCTGTGGAGACTACAGTGTTGATTACACGTTATCTCCATTCCGGTTGAATGATCGTTCACCTCTGCTGATGTATTTGGACGTGAGGTCAGCAGTCGACTTAAATGCAGCGCCATGGATTGTTAATTACTAAATCCATCTATTATTTTGTAGTCGGTCATAATTTTGTTTTAATTTCAGATTTTTTCAATTTCCGGTTTTTGTTAAGAATGGGCTATTATGGATAATTCTGATGTATATAACTGAACTTCTTTTATTCTTCCCTTTCGCCATGCATTACTTATACAGTACCGGTATTTAACAACCTTCTATGCTCCATGAATTATAATGCTAAATTTTAACATATACCTCGCGTAACGTCGTTGTTCAACTATACGGTTCTTTACTGACTGCTGAATTTATAGTAGCGAGAGGGTAATACGGCGAGATAAATCCAACTATTTTCCCTGTAATCATAGAATAGTACTTGTATGTGCTGCCACAGAATCCTGTTGGAGAAAGACAAAAGTACGCTCTCTCTCAATTAATTTGTCATTTCTACTTTCTTTCATTCGTCCATTATAATTCATTCAGTTCTTCGTTCAGAAATTGGTTACTTAAAGCAATAATTCATACTGTAATTTCTTTTAATCTTTCCTCTTTATTCTTTTTCTTCCTTTATTTTTTCCAGTAATTCAGTTATCCATCTTTCCTTTCCCCTAATCTTCATTTTGTACTTTTTTTCCTTTATTTACAAAAATTTCACTCCAATCTATCTTCATTTATTATTCTACGCACTCTTTGTTTTCTCCCTTTGATTACGTCTGCCTTCTTTTCCGCGTCACTAATTCAGTATTTTATTTCATCTATTTCACTTTCTATTGTTCATCCTTTAATATTTTCTTTCAATCAATCATTCAATCAGCCAGTCTGTCAGACTATCCGTTTATCTATCTCTCCGCCTATCCACCCATCCACCTACCAGTCTATCTTATTTTATTAGTCTATTAATTCTTTGTGTCCATATTTTTTGTGTTTTTCATTCATTAATTTATTTGTATTTCAATCAATTTATTCTTTCTTTTCCATTCCATAATTTTTATTTATGTATTTCAATTACTCATTTGTTCTTTCTTTCTTTCTTTCTTTCTTTTCATCATTAATTAATTTAATGAAGTAATTTATATTTCTGTAGGTATTTCAGTCGTTCATTTATTCTTTATTTTCTGTTTATCGTTTAATTACTTTAGTCACTCTATTCTGCTTCTTCTTTATTCATTCATCTCTCTTTCCGTATTTCACTTGTTCATTTATTCCTTCTTTCCATTCATTCATTTACTTTCTTTCTGAATTTCGATAATTTGTTCTTTCTTTGTGTTTTTTTTTTCCTTCATTTTTCTTTCTGTATTTCATTCATTCGTTTATTATTTCTTTGGATTTTCATTTATTCATTTCTCTGCCTGTATTCCAGGCATTCACTTATCCATTCCGTTTATGATCAATTAATTAATCCATTTCTAGTAGTATTAGTATTAGTATTTATTTATTTAACCTGATTTCGCTTCCTGTACTTCAGTTATTCACTTATCCTTTCTTTTTTATTGGATTATTTTAAGACACTGTACCAACATCTCAGGTTACTTAGCGTCTGAATGAAATGAAGATAATTATGCCGGTAAAATGAGTCCGAGGTCCAGCACCGAAAGTTACCCAGCATGTGCTCGTATTGGGTCGAGTGAAAACCCCGGGGAAAACCTCAACCAGGTAACTTGCCCCGACTGAGCCACCTGGTTCGCGGTCACACGCGCTAACAGTTACTCCACAGGTGTAGACTTCTTTCTGTTATCTTCAATCAAGTAATTAATTTATTTCTCTTCCTGTATTTCTGTCATTCACTTATTCTTTCTATTTATCCTCAATGTATTAATTCATTCATTTCTCTGTCTGTATTTTAGTCATTTATTTATTCTTTCTTTCCCTTTCATTCATTTTTCTTTCTCTACTTCAGTCATTTATTTATTTTTTATTTCTGCATCCATTCATTCATACTTCCTGTTTTAATTCATTCTCTCCTTTTTGATCCATCCATTATTTTTGTTTCTATTCACTCACTCACTCACTCATTCATTTCTTCATCTATGCATCCATTTTTTTCTACATTTCACTCAACCTATTCTTTCTTCCTGCTCATCTTCCTTATTTGCTTCAATGTTCTCATATTTCTTTCTTTCTCCTTCTCTCTCGTTCGTCCCTCATTGCTGTATATTTAATTCATTAATTCCTTATTTATCTTAATTTATTTATAGCGTGCAACAGGCCAAAATCGGGGTCATACTTACATCGCTATCAGAATTTTTTCCAGATTGAAACATTTCAAAGGGACACAAGGTGAGACTTACATGGTGAGAAGTCGGGACAACACACATCATCAAATTGACAACGGGTATATCTTTTCTTGGTATGAATCCAATTTAAGGTTGTGGCTCTCAGGCAATATTAAAACTACACTTTAACCATTGCGTACACCACGGAAAACTTGGAGAAATACATATCGCATAAGTATCTACATAAAACACACAAAACTTTCTTGCACGAACTTCATTTAGCATGAGAGAAAAGCACGAAAAAGTTTTATTATTAATCCAGTTTAAACTTGAACATTGTTTTGAAGACTAAAAATGTATAAACATTTCAAGGGATATTAAATTCCATGTACATAATTAAAGGTGTCACTGCATATTCAGAAGAAAACAGAGGAAAGAAGAAGGAAGGAGAAACAAGTGAAAATCGGTAGCACGCCAGTTTCCACCCACCCAATCGCTTCCATGGAAAATGTCTGCTATTATATAATACAGAGGGAACACTGAGATAATTTAATTATGGCCGGTTATTATAGCAGCCCACTGCTGCCACCTTGTGCGAGGCACGGCAACTAGACATGGCCCCCAGTAAACTAGCGGTCACTGAAGTGTATAATCTGGAGTAAAACTACTCATTACTTGCAATCTCCAGTTCTGGGCCTTCAACCACATCCGATCTGGACTTCCTTCACTACGTGAATATTTAGAGAGGGCAAAGGAGTAATTTTCATGTTTCACCAGCTGTTCTTGGTCTATTTACATTTTTTTTAAAGGGGATAGTCCACTGTATACCCGGAATATCTGGATTCAAATCCCAGTGAATCAAAGAGAAATTTGAGGTGAAAAAAGATGGTGTCGAAAAAGGGTACCTACTATCATTTCATCGATTTTCTGTCTTCAATTGATTTATCAATACCATAAGAACAAATATAGCCGCCTTCGTAGCTTAGCTGGCAGAGCCCTGGCTTACGATGACTGTGAACCCGACTTCGAACCTCGGTGACGGTGGGAGTTGCATTTGTGGTGGATAAAGCTAAGATTCCTGAGGGCTTTCCTAACCATGCTACCATCAATTTCCATTTCAACATTCATTATCATCATTAAGTTACAGTAGAATTAATAAAAACGGTGTCGGCGTTGTACTGGCGTGCAGATGGCATCAATCATCAATCTAAGGAGGAATAGTAGGTCTACACTTTCGAGAGAAGAAACAGCACTCTAGTAGGACTTCATCGGAACCCTAAGCTTACATAGCTGAATCGATAGATGACATCACATAACTGAGTTACGATATCTACAAAGAATTCGACCGTGTGTACTTCAACTAACATTCATAAATAAAGAAAATGTAAGGCACAATAAGCCCATTTGAAGCTGTGGCACTGAACGCCATATCATCGATATCCCTGGACGCCACGCAAGAGAAGATCTTGCGGTCTGATGTCTCGGGTAAACTGTTTATATTTTTCGACTTCACACGCGGGCCCACGAGGATCTTTTCTGACACAGTATAAAACACGGGAGTTTTATAACACTGTTTTGAAAAAAAAAATCAGATTGTAACTTAGCAACGACTATATAAACAAAACGTTGTTTACTACAAGGTAACTAGAAAAATATTTTGTGGTTTCCAAAATTTGAAAGTGTAACACCAGTTCAACTTATATTATTCTCCCTGATAGGGGATTCCAAACAACATTTTTCGGTAATGTTTGGCCCATGTTAAATTTAGACGCTGAATAAAACCTTCAGTTGAAATCATCGTTGAACAAAATACTACTAGGCCTACTAATGATACTCATTTGTTCATTTCTTTCTTATTATTATATATATATATATATATATATATATATATATATATATATATATAATTTCAGGGTTCATATGGTATCTGTAAAACGATATCATATACATTGGCGTTCATCAGAAATCCCAGTAAATTTTAGCATTTCACTGGGACTTACATAAATGAACAAAAGAAATATTTAATTTAATGCCCGAAGACTTGACACAAAGTCATTCTCTAACAAAAGAAATATTAATATTGAAAATGTAATAACTTACTATTCAACATGTTTCTTGGGCATCCGTCGATGTTTATTTTACACTCCAAGTCCCAGTTCAGTTACATCATTATTTAAATTTTAAAATTTTCATTGTATTTGCGTAAATCTTACTTATTTTTTCCACTAGTTGGTGATTTGTTACATAAAAAATTTAAAGTAATTTTCCATTTCTTATTGTTATTTTATTATTTTAGTTGTCTCATCGTTTCTCGTTTATTTGTATGGATTTTATTATAGGAACGTTGCAATAAAAATTATAAATATGTTTTTTTATAAATTAGTATGAAATAAAATATAAAAACGAATAAAAACAATAGGCCTAATTGAAATGAAATTGGAATATAATATTATGATCAGTTGATCACATTTCGGATAATTTTTCAGAATCAATTAATTTTAACCCATCAAGTTTCCTGGATTCGTCGAAAAACTATAAAAAAACTATTGAGATTTCCACTGACCACCAGTATGCAATACTACTATTGGACTGGTACGAATAGATTTTTACGAAACGGTCGAATAATTTTATATATATATATATACATACATATATATAATTTTCCTAGAGATAATAAAAAAGAAAGCAATGATCTCGGGGATCAAACAATACACCGATCTATTAGTAAGCCGTTATGGTAAAAACACGAGTAGGATTTCCAATCATCTTAACGATACTTATATTCAAGAAGGCAGTGGTCAATATTTACCATTGTTGCGGCCTGAATATTCATAGTATCCAAAAGTTAGAGTAAAATAAATAGGCCTAATAGTTCATTAACGTTTAGGCTGGTAATAGGCTACAGAAACGCCGAAATTCACAAAGTTCTTCTTTCCTTGTAATGAATGAATGAATGAATGACGGAGCAACAAGCTACACCGCAAAAATTTCGATGGATGCTGTGAATTCTTTTTTTCCCGGTCCGCGTCATTTCTCGGAAAGGGGATATCGCTTGGCCGCCTAGGTCACCTGATTTAACGGTATGTGATTTCTTCCTATGGGGACACCTAAAAACGAAGGTGTTTGGGGGCTATCCAGCCAGAACAATTCCAGCCCTAAAACAACATATACGAAAAGAGGTCGCTGCGATACCTGTCAATATGCTGAGAGGGGTTACGCAAAGTTCGTGGCCAGACTCGAAGGATGTATGCGTTTCAATGGAGGTCACTTGGCTGACGTAATTTTTAAGAAATATTTCTTTTCTTGTTGCATACCTAATGGTTATTCATGTACTTGTCATTTCTACTCATTAAATTGATATAATAGTAACTTTCCATTCTCTTTCTGCGCCTTGAAATCTATCCTTTTAACTGGCCCACCTTGTACTATGAATTGGTGGATGAATGGACATGGACGGGTAGACGATGGACGAAAGAACAATCGAACGAAGGAACGAATGGACGGATGGATGCACAGATAAATAGACGAGTACTCGTAAATAAATAAATAATAATTAATTAATTTAATTTCTCTTCTAAATGTGTACTGTCTGTCTTTTGTTTCCTAATGAATCCGCATAAAATAGTCAGCATTCCCTTGCGTATGTTAATGACCATCTGCGTACGATATTAAGCATTTCTTAAAAGCCAGGTTTCAACGGAAAATACAGCCCAAGATTATTGTGTAACTACCATACAAAGGAGTCGACCATGAATGCGTGTTCAGTGGGATGGTCTCTCTGTTGCTGACGCCTGCAGCTATTCCATATCCATGGTAATAGTTTTCCACTGCCTGCTTGATCCTCACGAAGGGCGAGAGAAACGAACTGGCATGGCTACTTTTTGTCTGTTAACATAATGAGCGCTGTCTTGTGTAGATATATTACGTTCCAAACAATCTCTATTAAAAACACGCACAAAAGGGGTGGGAGGACCAATTCGGGGGTGAATGAAGTACAGGGTGATGGTTTAATTTCGTTTCTCCGCTCAGCAAAATAAAATATTTTTTTTCCGAAAACCATGATAAAGTCGAATAACACGCAGCTCACGTCAGATAAAATGTGTATATTTACAACTTAATTTTTCTTTACACTTTTTATGCGGTATTTACTGAACAGTTTTCTTGTATTTGACGCAAAGAAATGCAGTGGTTTAGTGAGACAGCAAGGTAACCTAAAAATTATAAAATAAAGTTTCATTTTATTGGCATGCTCATAATGTAGTATTTATATTTTCTAAATGCACTGTCTTCACTTTGAAATATATTATAAGCGAAATAATATAATATAAAAATATAAACAAGTGTCGTATTACTTAAACATAGACGATTACGTAAAATTAAACAAAATATTAGACATAAACAAACCTCAATGTAAGACTGACTGAAAACATACGTACTATTTATAAATATAGGCTACTAATTTAAAACAGAATCTACTGCATCACTTAAATAATAGATTTCCTCAGTATGATGATTATCACAAAATAATAAAATAATACATTTCGTAAATGTCTTGAAACGTTTACTAAGTAAAAACCAAAGCAGGAAATAAACTGTACATACATAGGCCTACATAACATACATACATACATACATACATACATACATACATACATACATACATACATACATACATACATACATACACAGTGCTAGGAAACTTACTGTGTTTATACAGGGAATGAATCTCGCTCACATTTGCATTAGAACAATATGTTGTTACTCAAACGTCTTCCATACTGCCGATGTGGCCCTGTTGCATACAGTAAGGGTTATTAACATGAACATGATGCACTCCAAGGCGGCCGTTGGTCGCGCAGGTCGCTCGTTATGTATGCCCGTTTCCTGGCTGCTCGCTCCCTGAATAACGAGATCGGTACGAAGTTCCTAGCTCTGCTGATGAACTTGCCAAACAGGGATCGCTAATGGACCAACCAAATCTACCTCTTCGCTTTGATTCAGAAAAAAAAAAAATAGTGATCGTCTCAGACTGGATCACGCTAGGAAGGCCGAAGGGAAGCAATGGGAATCCCTACCGAAGACGGGCGAGTGCCAGCATATCTACCACGTGCAAAATAGGGACATGCTTCAGTACGATCACTACTATAGTCGGTACAATGTATCAAAAACTGCAACTTCAACATTTTTCCCCAATTACTTGATCACCAACTTAAATCTACTGACCTTCTAAGTTCATTTTACTACTGGTATGTCCTCGAATACACTCATATTACAGATATCACGATAGTCAAGTCATTTCGTAACTCTTAGGTTGGTACAATTTGGGATATATTTTCAGGTGAGGCAAGCTAGTCTAATTGAAATTCACCAATGTTATTCAGATGCAATATTGAGTGTATATTTATATCGCGATTACAATATAACATAATATATTGCAGAAATATAATGATAATTCCTTTATAAAGTGAGTTGTATGTGAAGTTGGTGTATTAAGCCATGAACATTAGTGCTTTAAGTTTAAGGTTGATAGCATTGAGGGCCAGCCATCTTTGATTTTTGATACCTCACCGTAAAGTATATCGTTTTGAGTATAATCACGACTGTCTGCAGAAGCACTTACATCGGTGAAATGACAGGAAATTATTTTGACTTATTTTCTAAATTACAAGATATAAGGGGAACATTCATAAGTGACGATGGACTGACTGTATGTAAGGCAAGAAAAATTGTATTGGCCTGAAAGGAAATGAATAGCTCATGCAGCAAACGCCTTCCAGGAGTAGTTTAAAAAATAGTTAGATGCCTTCTTGGGCTGATCACTTGGTTGGGTTTCTGAGATTATCGCCAACTGTAAGGCGAATGTCAGATAACCACATGGAGAATCCTCAACCTCATATCTGATCAAATACCATCTCAAGTTCAATAATTTTTATAATATAGACTACTGTACTTGAAATTGATTTAAGAACGATTTTCTGACGCAAGTTTTTGTTTCTTTGCTTTAGCACCCTAGCAACGATATTATTCCAGTTCATGTAGGCTATATTGTAACAGAGGAAAATCGAATATTAAAATCAACTCGGCGGGCCACTTCAAAAGGGAAGCAATTCAAAATTTAAAGAGTTGAGAAAACTGCACTTTATAGCTGCAGGCTTCTGTGAAAAATGCAATTAACACATTCTAATTTTAAAATTACAGTTTATGTAAAAATCATTAACAGAATTTGGAGTAATTTCAATGTTCCTTGAATTTTTCACAGCAGCATGAAGCTTTAAAGTGCAGATTTATCAAAACTTCAAATTTTGAGTCGTTTCCCATTTGAACTGGCCCATCGATACTGACACCAATATAATAATCCGTGGCGCTACAGCTCGTGAAGGGCCCAGACCGACCAGCCGGCTGCTGGCCTCACGCCCACATGCCGAAGCAGAGGTGGACGATCATGCAACTAGAATGGAGGTATCGTGTGGTTAGCACGATGATCCCCCCAGCCATTATAGCTGGCTTTCGCAACCGGATTTCGCTACCTATCGTAGCTCCCCAAGTGCATCACGATGCTGGGTGGGCACCGGTCCCATATACTGGCCGAAATTTCATGAGAAAATTTCTTCCCCCATGAGGACTCGAACCAGCGCGCATTCCGTAACGCGAGTCCTAGGCAGGACGCCTTAGATCACGACGCCACGGAGCGGGACCTGACACCAATATAGTGCAAAAAAACAGACTAGGAAATAAAAAAAATATGTCTGTATAACCTGTAACGTGTGCTATCGAGAATTATTTTAATTTCCAATTCAAATAACATGAGCTATTACAAGGTAAGGGCAGTGGAAAGTGATTACTTTCAGGCAAGATACATGACGACCTTCTCTCTCTCCCTACAAAATTAAGACATCGCCATAGTTTAATTTTTGCAAAAGAAGATTGCAGCTTATTACTCCATAAATAACGAAGGCATTAGCATCACTAATTACCAGAAGAAGAAACAAATCGTGTAGTAACGGCGTTAAAATGTCAATAAATAAGGCAATGAATTGTAATAAATTTTGTGTTTGCATTATAAATGTATGTATTCGGTTCTTAAAGAACAGGTTGGTACTGATAGAGGGAAATTAATTATTTTTTGTCGGCTGTGATTCCCTCTCAAAATATATTTTATAAGAATCTATTGAGATGTCCCCCAACTGGTCTATAATTATTATCTTTTATTCACTGCTACCTTCTTTTTATGTAATCTTGAACCCGAACCAGTTTTCAAGCGGCCGTTCTGAGAACCGCAACAAATTCAATCACTAGATACTTCCTCCAAGATTAAATTTCCAACCTAACTCCCTTTCTCTCTTTTTTATTCTCATCTCTCCATTTCTTTTTAAGAGACAAGAAAAAAATAAAATGAACGACAAAACATTTTAATAATAAAGAACAACCAATGCCATCTCATCCGCTCGGTTTAGCAGTTACTGTAATTTACGACTCTTTTAGAACTTAATAAACACGGCACATTTGCGAGTCGTCACATTTAGAAGGCTCCGGTTACGGGATCTTGTCTTCATTACTACAATTACTCTACAAATTGCCAGCAGAGCGCTCTGATTCCTCAGCTTAAACAGAAATGCTTTTAAACGTGATTTTATAGACTGGTTTCCAAGGAAACGTTTTACACTAGTTGCTATGGTAACAAAGCCTCGTAAAGTAACAATTTATGTGTTTGAAAGTGACCGCGTGTGTTCCTGTTTCTATGTTCTTGTCTATTCCTTAAGAATTTTTTTGTAATTTAGTAAAACTAGTCAAAAATGTCTTGCAAATATCAATGTATACTGTTCCGTTTGATTACACCAAAGATGCACATTTTTAATTTTCTTTTAACTTTTATTTACTTCGTATTTTACTTATTAACATGAAATACGGTGCTATAAAAATTCATTTCCAGAATTTTTTAAAGAAAATACCTACGTGTTTCTTCAATAATCATACATTAGTTTTGGCAAGACCTATGGCTTCGTTTATTTTTGTACAGTTTTAGCTCTCAACCAAACGACGATTATTTTCCATGGTTAAAAATACGGATTTATTTCAATAAATAAATACAAACGATTAGAGAAAACACGGAAATTTTACTTGAAGCAAGTAAAGCTATAGGTTTGGAAGTAAATCCCGAAAAGACAAAGTATATGATTATGTCTCGTGACCAGAATATTGTACGAATTGGAAATATAAAAACTAGAGATTCATCTTTCGAAGAGGTGGGAAAATTAAAATATCTTGGAGCAACAGTAACAAATATAAATGACACTCGGGAGGAAATTAAATGCCTGTTATTATTCGGTTGAGAAGCTTTTGTCATCTAGTCTGCAGCCACAGAAATCTGCAAGTTAGAATTTATAAAACAGTTATATTACCGGTTGTTCTTTATGGTTGTGAAACTTGGACCTTCACTTTGAGAGAGGAACGGAGATTAAGGGTGTTTGAGAATAAAGTTCTTAGGAAAATATTTGGGGCTAAGAGGGATGAAGTTACAGGAGAATGGAGAAAGTTACACAACGTAGAACTGCACGCATTATATTCTTCACCTGACATAATTAGGAACATTAAATCCAGACGTTTGAGATGGGCAGGGCATGTAGCACGTATGGGCGAATCCAGAAATGCATGTAGTGTGTCTGTTGGGACGCCGGAGGGAAAAAGACCTTTGAGGAGGCCGAGACGTAGATGGCAGAATAATATTAAAATGGATTTGAGGGAGGTGGGATATGATTATAGAGACTGGATTAATCTTGCACATGATAGGGACCGATGGAGGGCTTATGTGAGGGCGCCAATGAACCTGCGGGTTCCTTAAAAGTCATTTGTAAGTAAGTAAGTAGGCCTAAGTAAGTACTCTTATCCAGTGGAAAAATAGTTATGTAATTCATAATGTTTCTCTAATTGTTTGAGCAGTGTATTCAAGAATTAAGAATATGGATTTAATTTGACTGTGTGATAAAGGTTAAATACTGGAGTTCTTATTTCAGAAAAAATATTAGTTTGCGAAAAGCACTTAGAAATAAAGGATGGTACGACCAATGACGAAAACAAATTGTCTCCTTCAGATTTTACCAATAAAGATTGTTGCCAAATGAATTATTTAGTCAGAAAAAGATTGTTTAAGAAATCAGAAATTACTGCAATAAGAAATAAAGAAGGAAAGAAAAAGCTAATCCCTATAATCGCGTGAAACGTTTATGATGTTCATTATTGTTACTGTGAACATGGTTGAGATTCTAAAAATGTTTTTAATTTGACACAAAATTCTGATATGTATTTTCCTTCCTGTCTTTATACTTCCCGCATTTAAATTTAACAAAGAGGAGCCTTCTCGCCTAGTCTCGAGACAACAATGCAAATGATAGCCGTCACACATCAGTATAACGCCAATGAGTTCTTTGAAATTGTAATGAACAATATAGTCTGATCCGTTTGGGTATGGATAATATTAATTTATTATACAGCTATTATGATAGTGGGAAAAAATTCTTATGATTAAAAGATGGAAGTTTCCATATATATGACAATCAACAATGCATAATCTGAAAGGACAAATCGAAATCTTAGATGATTAAAATTGCTACCACAAATCAACAGTGGGCACAATGTGTTCTTTGGTATGCTAAATTTAAGAGTTAAAAGAGATCAAAGGTAATTTCGACGTGAGTATGGTGTGCGTAATGTAGGTTACCTAAATATACGATTCTATAATGTTGAGTATCGAGCATTAGTAGAAACAGGTTCTGTGTTAAAAAAACATATAGGAGGTCGCAGGCGAAACCCAGTACGAGAAGCAGCTATCTCTTGGCTTGGCCCCCAAACTCCCCAGATCTAACTCCTCCTGATTTCTTCGTGTAGGGTTTTGTTAAAGACATTGTCTATTTACAGAAACCCAGGAACATTGATGATCTGAGAGTAAAAATTACTCAAGCTTCTCAACAAATCACCGCTCTTTTGTTACAACGGACATGTGCTGAATTGTATCACCGTTATGAGTTTTGGAGGGTGTGCAATGGGGGTCATGATGAGCTCTGAGGTATCTCCCATCTTTCAGTGTTGAATGCACAAAGTTTCAACAAATAAAGTTCAGTAGTAAATGTTTCATGGTGTTTTTATTTTATCCATACCCAAATGGATCACCCTGTAATATATGACAGAAATTTTATTCATTTGGAAATTAATATCACAGTTAAATAACTTAGAAATAGACTGTGTTAAATTAACTATTTTTTTCATACTCCCCTCATTTATTAATTAATCCCATTTGGGGAAGAATAATAATGAATTCATTATGTTGGCACATTCGTTTCTCCTTTATATTTAACAGTCTGGTTGGATTCCAAAACTACTCTGTTTTGAACACATAATTTTAATGAATTAAACACTATTATAGTCACAATCATGCCATGGTGTGAAAGAAAAATTTCACAACCTCGAGCGGGAATCGAACCTGCGACTTCCTGGTCTCCGGTCAGGCGCTCTATAATAGTAATTAATTCATTAATATGTCACATCAACGGACGTATATACGTCACCCAAACATCGTAAGATGAAGATTACATAATTTTAGTTATGCAAGGCTACTGTAATTAACGTCATCGTTTTTACAAAAACTGTGACCAGATTTCTAGGAAGTTAAGCTCCTAGACGTTCAACGTAAAGAAAAGAGAGATAATCAGTGACGGAAGAAAAGTAAAGAAGAAAATCAGTAAAAATATATAAAGATATATCTTGTGAAGGGGCGGCCGGGTAGCTCAGTTGGTAGAGCAGCTGGCTACGGACTGAAAGGTCCGGGGTTCGATCCCAGGTGGTGACAGGATTTTTTCTCGTTGCCAAACTTTCAGAACGGCCCCGAGGTTCACTCAGCCTCCTATAAAATTGAGTACCGGGTCTTTCCCGGGGGTAAAAGGCGGTCAGAGCGTGGTGCCGACCACACCACCTCATTCTAGTGCCGAGGTCATGGAATCAAAGTAAAGGAAACAGAAAAATGAAATCAGTGAAGATATAAAGAAAGGAAGGAATGAAATAAAGCAGACCGAAAAGGAAAGAATATTGGTAAGACAGAAAGTCTAACGGTAGAAAGCGAAACAAAAACAAATTAAAAGTTGGGATTAAACAAAGAAAGAAGCAAATAAAAGAGGAGAATTATCAGGGAGAAAATGTGCGGAAGAAGAAATGTATGAGGAAAGGAAAACAAAGAAAAGAAAAGCAGAAACTGAGGAAGATCGAATAAAAAAACTAAGTAGGTAGTACAAAAAGTACAAAATGCTGGAATGCAGCGAGGAGGTATGAGCCCGGGGCCGCTGTATAGAGACATCTCTGTGGCTGTCAGAGCGCCTGAGTTGATAATTACACGGCGCAAGCGTGGCGAATGGACAGACAGACAGCACAGCTGCAGGACAACACAGCAGTACGTGTAGGCTATCTACAACCGCTTTGTCCTCCACTGGATTGTCGAGGATCGAAAGCTGAATCCCTTACGTCAGATGAGGAACTCAGACTATAATCATTAAGATCATAAAGTTGACTATTATTCATATTGTGTTTGTATTACCACCACCGTCACTATCAGTTCTACTCTGCTGCTATTATCACTACAATCATTATCGCACGGAGATGGTGATACTGGCTCATAATATATTATTATTATTATTATTATTATTATTATTATTATTATTATTAGCTATCATCATCATAATCATCATCATCATCAGTTCTTCTCAAAAGTATCTTCCTATAAATGTTCTACTCATTTGTCTTTGAGTTGCTAGGCAACGAATGATTTGTTTTATATTTGTTATTGAAATTATCATTGCGTATACAGGGTGATTCACAAGGATTTACCGTCCCTTACGGAGCTTATTTCCGAAGATATTCTGAGCAAAATATGCCATATAAACATTTGTCCTAATCTCAATATTCTCATAGTTACATTAATTTGAAGTTGTTAGTAAAATATATATTTTGCTTTAGTTTTAAAAGTAAATATATATATATATATATATATATATATATATATATATATATTACAAATAGAGAATGAACTATTCAGAAGTGTTATTTCTTTAATTGGCTAGTGTTCTGAAGCTAAAAATGTGTTGTTAATTGCTTTGTACAGATTTTATTTTTCAATTTTTAACTAAAAATAACATCATTCTTACGTACTTATCACAAAAATTGTTACAAATCATACGACTTCAGGAACTTGATTCTTTACCGTTTAATTATGCATCCTGATGTACAATCTTAAAGAATTTACAAAAGTGGCGTGATTTATAACAATTGTTGTGACAAATGCGTAAGAAAATGTAATTTTATAGTTAAAAATCTAAAAAAAATTCTGTACGAAGCAACCATGGAATTCACAACACATTTTTAGCTTCAGAATACTAGCTAATTAAAGAAATGATACTCCTGAATAGTTCAATCTTTATCTGTAATATTCTTTTACCCTTAAAACTCAAGAATAATGTTATTTTACAAACAACTTCAAATTAGTGTAATATGCAATATACAACATTCAATTTTCATCCTACATGCAAGCTGTTCTCATTACTGTTCAAGACAATATAAGGGGAACGCAACAGATAAAATGTTAACTTCTATCTATTGTATGAGTATAAAATTGTCTTAAATTCAACTGAATTACTATTTTTTTTTTAACTATAAGCTCTGGTATTGAACTGGAATTGAGTTAAAGTTAAAAGAAGGCTTTGAAATATTCATCCCTCTATTCTCCTTCACTCTGTTATTATGTGAAGATCAATTTAACGACGCCATCTTCCCTGTAATTAAAACGGAATTCTTCATTGTATTTTATTATCTCTTCGACTCAAGTTCTTTGGTCATTATTTCAATTATTCATACTTCGATCCTTCCATAATGAAGAATATAATTTTCATAGGGACTATATAACAGTGCGGAGTGACAGCTAATGAAACGGAACATCGTTAACAATGGACGTGGAACAAAAGACGACACTGATGATGAAAACAAAAGCAACTTCTAATAACAACAAATTCCACAGCCGCCTGTAACAACTCAACTGCCAACATTATAACAAAAAAAAAAAAAAGAACTCTCTTTAGAGATAATAACACAGGGTGACTTACATAAAATGTACCCTTTCACTGCCCCGAGGTAAATTCTGAGACTGCGTTTGCTTTTTTTATTTTGCACTGTAGGTGTTAGATCTTCATCGCCGGCTTCTAGATTACTATCTCTTTTTATAAATACTTCTCAAGTGAATTATAAAAAGATAGCTGACATCTCTATTCGAATTTGAAGAAGCAAAGAGGTGAAAAACCTTCAACTTCAACACTGTGGTTCTTATGCAGTCACTCCCTTTTTCCGTGTCAGAATTGCTAAGCAATAGAACTACGGAATCTCAAGTGACTATGTTATTCAAGATACAACGGCGATTCAACTGCATATAGACAGTTTTATGATATTAATATAGATCCTAAAGATCATAAAGATCCTAATGCAAAATTTTAAGACAGTAAGAGAATAAAAGTTTATGTTTCAACAGTGATTTCCTAATTAGCGTATGATAATTCGCTATGACACACTAAAATACTAATAGGCCATCGCCATGGTCATGAGATTTCTGAGCAGGATTCGTACTTCGGGCGTAGGTTTGAAACTCGCTTACACCCATTGTTGATTGGATTTTTCTGAACTTTTCTCCAACTAAGATCAATATTAGATAATTTCATAGCTATCAAAAATTCCACTGATCCTAGGTAACAAAGTGGTTGATATAGGATCATTAAATAGACCACACTTTAACATAATTTCCATAGTTTGATACATAATCACCTGAGTAAAAGAAGAAGAAGAAGAAATAAGGAAGAGAAAAAATAAAAGAGGAAGGAAGAGAATCAAGTTGTGTAATGTAAAAGTGAAAGAGAAGGAGATGTTGAACATAAAGAGAAGACCTATTATGATAAAGACAGAGAATAAGTAGGAAAAATAGAGAGATTAGATGAACAGAACGAAAAGGAAGGAGGAAAAAGCGAGGGGAGGAAGGTGAATAAGCGGAAAGAGATAAAGAAGAAGAACAAAGAAGAAAGTAATGAAAATATGAAGAAGAGAAAAGTGTGGATCAGCTGAGGGCAATGAGTTTTAAGGCGAAGGAGGAAAAACCGAAGATGATAAATAGAAGAAAAAATGGAAAGGAAAAGATGTGAGAAAATAAACACAGGAAGAGGAGAAAAGCAGAAGCAGATTAAGAAAAAAGTTGCAGGGATTTGAGGAAATGTCTATAAATGCAAATAACGTCTACAGACCTACTGTAAGATTTGTTTGTCCAATGGATAACATATAATCCTTCAGTAGTAGCAGCAGCAGCAGCAGCAGCAGTAGTAGTGATCGTAGTGGTAGTAGTTGTAGTAATGGTAGTGGTCAGTGGCGCCAACTTATATGGGCCAGTGGGGCCCGAGGCCACCCAATAATTTGTCGTATTATTATTATTATTATTATTATTATTATTATTATTATTATTATTATTATTATTATTATTATTTTAGTTACGAATAAGCCCATTTAGCACTACGCAAAGTACTTAGAGACGTTTCTTTGTCTATAGTTGTCTCATTCTTTGGCTGTGGCCTTCTTTTCTCTCTTCAGTCCATGTTGTTCCAATCTTTTTCGTCGGTTTTTCCTCTTTGCCAACTTGCCATTTTATGAACTTTGATTCCAAAGATCTTTCTGTTTAAGATGTCTTCTTGTGTGATTCCTGCCATTTTAAGTCATTTTTTATTTCGGAAATCCATTTTATACCATCTGTTTGTGCTTTACTCTTATTTTCATAAAATTCAACTACCGGTATCTGTTTTGTGAGTCTGTCGGGGTCCATTCTTTTGATATGTCCGTAACATTTTAACTTTTTTTTCTAATGTCACTATGAATGTCTGTGTTTCTTTTTCTTGTTTACTTTTCAGTCTGCAATGTTCACCAATGACTTCTGGGCCTAAAATTTTCCTTAAGATTTTGCATTATTTTTTCTCAATGTTTTCGATATCTGCTTTTCTATTCAAAATTAACGTCTCAAGAGACATTCTGGTTTAATGACATGTTTATAATGTCTTCATTTTCTATGTTTGATTATGTACTTTTTATTGTAAATATTTTCAGTGAGCCGAAATGCTGTCTCCATTTTTTTGGTATCTAATTTCTTTCGCTTTTGTTTCAATTCCATTTGCCTAATAATTTCGCCGAGGTTTTATATTGTGAGACTCGTTTAATTTTACAATGTTTGGTTTCCATAGGCCTATATACTTTGGTGCTTTCAGGTAACGTATTCTGTTTTTTCGAAGGATATCTGGAGACCGATTTTCTCTGCGATTTCTTTCTTGGCGTCTTCTTTTCTTTTTCTTTCTTTTTTTCTTTTTCTTTTAACAGTTCAATCTGTTTTTCAGCTATTATGACGCCATGAGGTAAAATTGCTAAGTCGTCTGCAAATGCTAGTCAATCTAGCTTTAATTTTCCTCTGCCTAATGTGATTTATCGATTAATTCTGAGGATTGTGTTTTGTTTACGCCACTCTTGTATTACTTTATCAAGTACATTGTAGAAAAGTGATGGAGAGAGTCCATCTTCTTGTCTTACTCCTGTTTTTATTTGGAAAGGTTCTGAAATTTCCCCCATAAACTTAAATTTAGACTTTCTATTTGTTAGTGTCTCTTTTATGGTTGCAAGAGTTTTGCGATTTGATTAAATCACTATTATTATTATTATTATTATTATTATTATTGTTTATGAGATTTATTTATTTTAACTTACAACTCTTGTTTGAACCCACCCAGTGTTTTCCAAAAGTTGGTGCCATTGGTAGTGGTAGTAGTGATGGTAGTGGTGGTAGTAGTAGTTGTAATAGTAGTAGTAATAGTGATAGTAGTAGTAGTGGTGGTAGTGGTAGTAGTAGTAATCGTGATAGTGGTGGTAACAGTAGTAGTAGTAGTAGTAGTAGTAGTAGTAGTAGTAGTAGTAGTAGTAGTAGCAGTAGGTTTATTTTGCCTGGCAGAGTTAAGGCTATGAGGCCTTCTCTTCCACTCAACCAGGTTCCAATAATATATATGATAGTAGTAGTACATAGGCTATAGTGGTAGTGGTAGTAGTGGTGGTAATACGGTAGTGGTAGTAGTAGTTGTAGTAGTAGTAATGGTAGTGTTAGTAGAGGTGGTAGTACGATAGTGGTAGTAGTAATAGTGGTAATGGTGACCGTAGTGGTAGTAGTTGTAGTAATGGTAGTGGTAGTAGTGGTGCTAGTACGATATTGGTAGTGGTAGTATTAGTGGTTATAGTGATAGTGGTGGTAGCAGTGATAGCAGTAGTAATGGTTGTGGTAGTAGTGGTGGTAGTACGGTAGTGGTAGTGGTAGTATTAGTGGTTATAGTGATAGTGGTAGTAGCAGTGATAGCAGTAGTAATGATTGTGGTAGTAGTCGTGGTAGTACGGTAGTGGTAGTATTAGTAGTTATAGTGATAGTAGTAGTAAGTGATAGTGATAGTAGTAGTAATGGTAGTGGTAGTAGTGGTGGTAGTACGGTAATAGTAATAGTAAAGCTTTCACAAATCTGAACCTTGACTTTCACGTGTCGCGTTGGGTACTTCTGGACGAGGTTACTCGATCGCTCGCCTAGTGAAAGGGCTTTGATCTCTTGTCTAGCAAGGATAGTGACGCCTGCCTTTCATCACTCGCTCTGTCCAGGGTACTAACGTCTTCGTCGACCTTGTCCTTCTACTTTTCAATCGCACTGCCGATTGTGTTCTGCCACATTTCTTCCCCAAGTCTCCCTATGAGGTTATGTCCATTTTTTGGCTTTTTCCCCTTCAATATTCTCTAAATTCCTCCAACGGAACAGCAAAAAAAGGAGTGAGACAAGAGGTCAACTAGCTTTGAGCTCACACAGATTTTTCCGCGCAGTCAGAGTTTCTTTTGAAGGACGAGAGATCGTGTAACTTTAATTTTTTCTCCTTCATTTCCTCCTCATTCATTCAGTTAAAAAAATAATAACAAATCAAGGTTTTTTTTATCTCAATAACGATATTCATTTTGAAGAAACAGTACTTCAAAGCTGACACGACTTAAACTTTAAATGGAAGTCTACAGTATTAAACATTTTCATCGTTCTGTTTAGCATTTGAACTTGCAAAACTCCGAGATGTAGATGACAAATTTGGGAACAGTCTGTACATGAAAATATATGCGTAACTATTCAAAGAAACGTAATAAAGAAAACAAGAATGGAAAGAAAAGAAAACTGTCGCTTCATAACCACAACAATAAAATAAAAATATTAATGGACAGAGGTGGGTTCATAACTTTCCAACATCGTAAAACATATGACGACACCATCAGGTGTCGCGCTCTGCAGTCCAAAAGCGGAGTTATTAATAAAGGAATGCGCCACTGCCATGACACACCTTGTTGCCACAGAAACGCGTTATTCATTAGTATGCCAGATGCTAATGCAATCAAACAAACAAGCATCAATATGAAAAATACATGCAAAAATGCTAATCATTTTGACACTTGTTACGATTAAAATAGAAATAAAATAATAAAATGTGCGAAGTTTATTATACCATTCATAACTCTTTCCGTTGGAATTGTGGAGCAATCTATCTATTCAGTCATGCATCCATTTACATATCTATCAACTGCATTATTTATTCACCTATCGATCACCAGTCCATCTATTTCTCTATCTACCGGCTAATCCATCCATCCATCCATGTATCCATCTTTCTGCCTGTCTATTTATCTACCTACCCCTTATTTCTATAACTCTATCCACCTATGCATCATTTCTTCATCCATCCATCTATCCATCCATCTCTCATTCGATCCACTCATCTCTTTCTTTATTATATAACATTTCAAAAAATGAATATTAAGAAATTTACACATACTGTCTCATTATACTTTTTATTTTCACAACAATTCAATTATTTTGTCAAGCCTACTTTGCTTATATACTTTGAATAGTAGCTCACATGATGTTAACATAAGAACAGCCACAGACAAAATCGATGGATTTATAAGGAAACTTGATTTCTGGCAGACATCACTTGACAAAAAGAAATTTGATTCATTTCATGAATTAAAAAAGCATGGAAAATTTACCTATGTATCGTATGATACGACAAATACTAAGTTTGTTTCTTTTGGACATGCAATGACGTTTGCACAATTTTAAACAACAGTTGTTTGAATATGTTATTAAAGAAATGCAAAACAATTATGGCAGTCACAGATGGGTAATGAAAACGTTTTCAGGCAGTTGCATTCAACTGTCCAAAAGTCCAAAAAAGACTCATACGAGCTGATAGAATATTGAAACTATACTTTTCGCAGAGCATAGACCAGTTTCGGCTCTGAAGAAAGCTAAACTAACTCGAGCTTGCAAGAAAAAGCTAACCAATTTTTGATAGTATTTACACATTTGTATTTATGTAAAACAAGCTTGTAGTTTATGATTGATATCAAAACAAAAGCGATAAATGGAATATGGTAACAGTTTGTGAATACAGAGTTCAGATTAGAGAAGCTACTTGCTTAAAACAAGCGCATTTACTGCATTTTTTTTACTTTAAAACAACTGAAACACACACATTATGTATGTATGTATGTATGTATGTATGTATGTATGTATGTATTTTTAAGTTCAACGTTGTTCAGGTTTCTAAATACAATATAATTAAATTTATATTAATAAGAGTTTTCTTGTTATATTTTGTAATAATCTCACGATCCCCCTCAGCTCTTTACACGACTCTCTAGGCAGTCGCGACTCCCACTTTGGGAACCAATGAATGTTATGTTTTATTTAACGACGCTCGCAACTGCCGAGGTTATATCAGCGTCGACGGTGTACCGGAATTTTGTCTCGTAGGAGTTCTTCTACATGCCAGTAAATCTACTGACATGAGCCTGTCACATTTAAGCACACTTAAATGAACTCGACCTGGCCCAGGATCGAACCCGCAACCTCGGGAATAGAAGGCCAGCGCTGTACCAACTCCGCCAACCAGGCCGACGGAACCAATGAACAAGTAGATACTAAATATGAACAAAATCCGTCAAATAGTTTGGAAGAAATCGCTATAGACTACATAGATGGAGATGGTACTGCGATGAATACTAAAATAAATTACTGCTATAGTAATAAATAGTTAATGCTAATTGAATTATCTGGTCCAAAGAACAGACGGCAAGCCATTTTCGTTACCAGAGGTGCTGAAAACGAAAACGTGTATTTTCACGAAAAGTTTAGCATCACAATTCTATCTTTTTTTATTTAGTATGATGACAAAGTAAATTTCAAATTATAAGGAAATGCAATAATATTAATTTTAAATTGAATATTATTATCCTGCCTTCTGTGTTCTAATATCTTGATTCGGACGTGAATGCAAATTTGAAGGTCAAAAGAAAATAATTCATAAACTATTTCGGTTTGCTCCTTCACTCCTATTTCATAGGAGCAAAGTTCAGTCGTATTCAGTTTTTTTTTTTTTTTTTTTTTTTTCACCAAAGCGACTTAGGTTCGGTTCTCGCTACATGCATAGACAGTAATGTAGAGTAGTTTTCATCCTGGTTTTTCCGTCCAGCTTCAAAATTATACACAATAATTTAAGTCTACTCACTAAAGAGATCTGATTTCGTTTTCTTTCAGGTTTTATAAAATTCACACAGGAAAAATTGGCTATTGGCAAATTCCCTAGCAATGATCCCTTGTTGCTTCACTGAATGTGGTAAGTTACTTAAATTTTATCAATAAGAATTAAGCAAAAAACTATTTTCCAACGGTATAAAATATGATATAATAGTTAACAGTGTTGGTTAGATAGATCAGGCATCTAAAGTTGATTGTGGAGATTGGTTGTTTCGTGACGTCACATCGGATGGTGTGGGTTTTCCAAGGGGCTCTAATTAAAGCCTCGAGACATACAAACACTTGCCCGATTTATGAGCTCTCTTAGTACCTCGCCTCCTAGGACGACTTAATCAAGTAGAGGTACAGACTTCGATAAATCAATTTACACGACGGTTAGTGCATAAATCAGATTACCAATTACAAAATGGGATGAAACGAGTAAGAAATTACAGAAAGAGAGGGAAGAACAGAGACAGGAAAGAAAACGAGTAATTAAAGAGAGAGAAGTAAACAGGGACTGAAGGAAAAGGGACGAGTGAAAGAAACAAATACACTAAGAACAATATAAAGAGATAAGTAACTACAGAGAAAGAGTCAGAGAAAGGTGAAAGGTAGAAAAAGTACCGAAGAGAAAACAAAGAGAAATGTTGAAAGGTAGAAGAAAAATGAGTTTATAAAATAAGAATCGGACAAGGAAGGAAAATAGGAAAATAAAATCATGAAATTAAGGAAAGAAGCAAGACGAAAAAACCAAGAGAAAGAAACTGAAAGACATGGACAGAGAATAAAAATTAAATACGTCATGAAAATAAAAAAAAAAAACAAAGAAAATGGAAAGGTGACAGAAGAAGGAAACGAGTAAAATAAAAGTAACGATGGTAGTATAAGGGATTTTGTATCTGTTGCAGCCTTCCCATTCCAATCACCACCTCTCTTGATCTACAGCAGTGGTTCCCAAACTTTTTGAATGAACGACCTACTTTTGGGAGAGAATTTTGTTTACGACTCCCCTCCCCAATTAACGTACCGTACTAAAGCCCATTAAAAAAATAGACAAACACATCCCGAAATTCAACATGAGCGACAAATGACCGGCAAATGTCGACTGAAATTCTTTATCAGGTGAGGGACAAGGTTCTTTCACGTGCCTTAAATCTAAAATCCACAGCTTTTCTTCTCTCATTGAAGAAGTCAAGTTAAGGACTTCATCAAATTAAAAATTCATAACTCTCGGTCAGGTTTGAACTCGCAAACCTAGGACGAACAGCCTCTCTTTTCTTTATGTGAGTTTGCACCTTTGTAACTTTTTCCCTTTACTCTTCACATGTTGTCGTCCTAGCTGATCCAGTGGTTACTTTGTCTCCTGATATAATGAGTTCACCACTGCCTGTTTTCCCATTCTCTAGTCCGCTTTCATGATGAATGTAATAATTTGTAAATAGATGCTTACGTAATAATATTACGAAAATATGATGATCCAGGACGGTAATATATGAACTGTGGGAAATGATAGGGCAGACAAATATTATTATCCAAATCAAAAGTCGTAAGTATGTCTCCACACTCTGGAAGAGTGATGAACCCGCAATGCCAGAGAGAAAGGAGGGCTTGGACGACGTGGAGGTGTTCTGTCGTAAAGGAGATTGAAGCACAGTCTACTATATACAGTCACGAAGCTTGGGATGATTTTTTGCCAACGAGTTGCATTTCTCGCGATAGTTGCTTGCCGCTTGGAGCGCTGTGAGTACTAGGAACAATAGACTGTGTCACTGCCATCGTGATCTAATAGGCTATTGGCCGTAAGGCAGACCATGTGACTCGCTTAACACGATCACGAAGGACGGCGTTTCAACCATATAAATTAACTGGAATGCATAAAGAGTAACATATATATTTCTAAAATGTAGTGTAATTGCATTAATAACATAAAAACAATGATTAGGGGACACTTCAGACATAATTCCTTGCGAGTTAAGGTGTAATATTATTTATGGTGTGAAAATTACGTTGTTCGTATGTGTAATACCCGTCTTTATTTCGATTACATATTGCGAAATTCTTGTACATTCATTTACGCACGATTCAATAATTTTCAGTTGCATCGCACGGATATTTAGATATGTTGATATTATAGGTTATGCTAACTGTACCAGTTGCTCCTTTCTATCTAATTTTAGTGGTCTCCAATGCCCTGCCACTACATATGTGTGTTATGTCATATGGATATTATAGGTTATGTTTACTATATTTAACTTATATTCCTATATTCGCAATTATAAATTATAATTAAGCATAATGCCATGTATGATACCCCGGACATTCTATTTGTCTGTATTTTAATACTACAATTGAGTACTGAATTATTGTATTTATCTATTACCTAAGAGACGAAGTAACACAATCGTACGTACACTAATTTCATAGGAGTGGTATGGTAAATTTTTTGTCTACAATTAAGGAAGGTAGATGTGCTAAATTAAAATCACAATATAAATTCGTTTTTATTGAACCTCAAAATAGCTTCCATTCTAAACTTAAAATGTTGATGCGAACAGATTATGTTAACACGTAAAATTCTCTTCACATTAAAATAACACAGTTTTGTAATTATTTCTGCAACATATTATTCAACAAGAAGTAAACGGAACTTATGGACACATTACACTAAATAAAGCTTAGCAATGATACGCAATAAAGTTATAATATAATATTTCACTGAGCTCCATGCACTGAAATAGAAAACCCTAACATACATTACGGCTGGTCTAGATCGAAAAGGCATTGATTGACTGTGCCGTATTTCGCTTTGTTGTGAAAAGTTGTGTAAACTGCAAAATGTTCTTTATTGGTTGTAATAACTGTAAATGGCTAAAATACAATAATTTGAATAATAATATGGGACAAGGAGACGTTTGTGGTACTATAAATATTGTAAGAAAAAGAGGTCAGAGTTATCCTTCTTCTGAAAGATCCAGGAAGGTGAGTTTATAGAATATATACTTTATGAAAATAATATACAAACCTTATGTATTTTACATTTCAATAATAGAAGGAAGGTGTTAATTTTTTCAAAAGAATATATCGAAAGTACAATACATTTTATCGTCTGCTGGGGAAAGGGTCTGTTATAAGGCGATAGTAACGATCCTGGTGGTGAGCAACTATCAATGTTTGCATATTTAGTAAGTATTGAGCTTCGTGACTGTATAATTAGACTGTGATTGAAGCACAGTCTAGTATATACAGTCACGAAGCTCAATACGTAGTAAATATGCATCCATAGATAGTTGCTAACCACTAGGATCACTAATATCTCATTACAGACAATGCGAAATTGTACCTGCACAGTCTATTGTTCCTAGCACCCTCACAACTCAAGCTACGTGACTGTATATACTAGACTGTGATAGAAAACTGCAGTTACAGGGACTTCTCGTTGCAAAGAATCCAAATGTATGGACATTTTTGGACGATCTGTGAATTATTATTATTATTATTATTATTATTATTATTATTATTATTATTATTATTATTATTATTATTGTTATTATTATCATCATCATCATCACCATTATCATTACTATCATCATCAATCATCATCATCAGCAGCATTAGCATCATCATCACCATCATCACTATTGTGTTCTTTATTTTACTTTATCAGCAGTGCTGGCGGTGTGTCATATTGGTCGTACAAACGCTATCTAATACAGTTTCGCAAATAAAAAATTACAGAAAAATTTAGTTATAAGTAAAAGTGACGGAGGAACATAATAAATTTGGCAATTCAAATATAGAATTGATTATCCATCATATTCTTGTACTACTTAATTTATCCGTGAAGGATATTTCTATTTATCAAAGTTTCAACACTCATTTTCCCACCATATCATGAAGTCTGGCAATTAACAAATGAAAGTCGATAAGAATACCATTTGCCTATAAATGGCCGTCGATATACAAACAATTGAAGTACGAATGGGAGCCAGTCGTGTCGGCTGGTGTAGGGCGCACACGTATTTCAGTTTATTCTACCAAATTAGCGACGTGGAACGGCCATATTTCTTCGAAATTATGATGGCGTACACGCGTGATCCAACGTTGTTATAGTTACGGGAATAGCATTTGTTTTAAAAGTATTTGATTGTTTCTTTCACAAATAGCATTGAATGTGACTGCCAGCAGCTGCTCTGTTCTCATTATTGTGCCGAAAACAAGAGAATAACGACTATGAAATATCCTAGCAACGTATTAAGCATCGTGAATCAGCTTAACTACAATAACTTTAAAATGTGTTTCATCTTGTAAAAGTTTTCATTAGTTGCCAACTGTGTCAAACAAAACCGATTACAAAAGTTTTCTACCCCATAAGTTGAAGTGGCAACGTGTTGCTTCGTGCAAGATGGGTCCATGTACTCAATTTTTTAATATAGCAAGTTCTCAACTTGCTTTGTGTCTTGAGAAGTACCACTTCATAAAGATGTATAGATGATATGGAGGTGGAGTTCTGTATCATATGAATATATTTGCTGTCAAATACGAAGATGAGCTTGACGCATCATTTCATTTGTTTCATCTCTTAAAAACATCATCCCAACCAATGTAACATAGAATACGGTAGATAAATGCGATGAAAATACACTTTTAATTTGTTGACGAAAAGTCGGTGGTCGGATATATTTTGTATCTGAATAATAGTAGTAGTAGTAATAATAATAATAATAATAATAATAATAATAATAATAATAATAATAATAATAAATGAAGAGTTGCATATGTAATCTCGAGTTCGAAATGAATCTAGAGAATTAGCTCCCTTTTCTAGAAATAACTAGCGTAATGTTTCTAGTACTGATACGTTTCTTTAAATGTCCTTGACCATGCCAACGACATAATCAGTGTTTCTGCTTGTAAATGTAAAAGAAACAAATCGTACGAAGAAAACAGGACAAATAGGTCATAAAACGAATCTTCAATCAATCAAGGACGATGATGATAGTGGTGGATGATAGTGATGATTTTGATGGTGACAGTGAAATGGTGATGATATAGATTACGAATATTTGGAACTAATTCTAATGTTGCTGTTAAATGTAATGGTGAGACTGGTGACTGAATGGTGCTCATATTGACTGTAAAAGATAATGAGATGATGATGATGATGATGATGACGACGATTGTGTAAGTGATGGTTTAGTGAAATAGGTTATGATGCAGCAGTGATGCAAATGATGTATTAGTGACACAAATGAGACGATGTTAGCGATAGTACAAATGACGTGATGGTGGTACAGGAATGGTGTATTTGTGAAATAGGTAATATTTACTCTAATGATGATCCAAGTAATAGATAGTGACGATGTCAGTCATGATACAGGTAATAGTGTAGCGGTGATAGAAGTGATTGTTTAACGATGATATGAGATGTTTCAGTGGAGATATAAGTGATAGTGCATTGGTGAAACAATTGATGGTAGGCCCTGTAGTTGCGATACAAGTGATGACGTAGTGGTGGTATAGGTGATATATAGTTTGTTACAGGTAATGGTGTAGTGTTGATACAGGTGATAGTGTAGTGGTGATACAGGTGATGTAGTGATGATACAGGTTATGGTACAGTGGTGACGCCGAAGTGTTACGAGTCACTGACAGTGTTAGAAGAAGAGTACGGGTGTGTGCTGCTCAGAACGGCAGACAGTTTGAACATTTATAAAAATTAATGGAATTGTCCAGTATTTCAGTAAAATGTCAACATTAATTGACTTGTTTACATTTTCGTCTTTTAAAATTTCTCAATATTGATGGCATTATCTTTATGTACGTTTTCTCATTGAAAGACTAGGGATTGGTAAAAAACGTTTCCAATGAAAACTGTTTGTTTTGAAGAGCTCTATCAAATGGTACCTTATTTGACTCGGACTCCCATTTGAAATTTTAAAGCGATACGCCACTGACCCTACTTCCTGTAGAGCTGATTAATGAAATCAAGCTCAAGTGAAATTTCACATGTGGTTTAGTAATAAATATTTTTGTCTCGAAAATTTTAATGCACTAGTTTCCGTGTGGTCCGAATCACCTATTGCCTTTTCGTACGTTTTCTCATTGAAAGAATAGGAATTAATAAAAACGTTTCCTATGAAAGATGTTTGTTTTGAAGAGCTCTATCAAATGGTACTTTATTTGACCCACACTCCCATTTGAAATTTTAAAGTGATACGCCACTGTGCCTACTTCCTGTTAGAGCTGATTGATGAAATCAAGCTCAAGTGAAAGTTCACATGTGATTTAGTAATAAATATTTTTTTCTCGAAAATTTTAATGCACTAGTTTCCGAAATAATTTACTGTTACGGGTGGTCTGAATCACCCTGTATATATATATATATATATTGGTTACGATTTAATATATATATATTTTTTTTTCTTCAAAATTAAAAATGGTGGCAGTTCACTGTGCAGTGATGAAGTGTTTCCCTCATAACTCATAAATTTGTTAACTTTTTTATGTTCTCTCTCTTTTATTTTATTGCTGTAACTCATGTTTACAATATGCTCTTTCAACTACATTCCTTAATAAATAATATTTTTTTTTGTGTTAGAAGAAAATACTGATATTTGACCATTTTTATCAGACAATCTATCAAAGGTAAGGAAGTGATCTTGCATTATATTGTAGATATGACATGCATAAACACACACACACACAAAATTTAATCACAGAATGTTGGATAGTTTCTGAGTTATGCGGGAAACGTTTCATCACTACATAGTGAACTGAATTAAAAAAAAAAAATGTAAATAATTTTTTTAAATCGTAAACATATTTTTTCATATAGCAGAAAGACAGTGTTTTACACACGCTAATTTTCATTATTGTACAAGATATAGTAATGGAGGAAAAAAATGTTGAATATTTCCAACATTTTACTGCTGTAAGCTATACTTAACCTCTTAAACCAATTCCAAGGCTGAAAACGCCAAGAACAATTGACAATTAATATAACAGTACTGTAAATTAACACCCCTAATATCGACATCCTCAAAGGGAAATATGGTAAGGATATTGAAACTGGTCATATACGACTTACAATTCTAAACCCAGTAAACGAGGTGAATGTCTGAAACGCCCGGTATAGCCTAGTCCTCCTTGAGTATGACGCAGACTGCAACTTGTTTAAAACTGTTTAAAAATTGTATTGCTTCGGAGCAATATTCCCGCATAAAGTTAAATATTTGGTAGATTTATATCTGTCGAGATGCATCATTAAGTATCCACTTAAAGCAGCCGTGGATCTTCATACAGCCAGCAAATGGAACTGTCGCGGCTCGGAGCAAGAGCGACACAAGCCTCTAATCAAAATGCAGCAATAAGACGCTTCCTGTATTTTATTATTACGGCCTATTCATCTTTGTCACGAGAGGAAAGGGAATTAAAACTTTGGATTCAAAAATATTATCATTGAAAATGATAGACAGTTAAAGGAGAAAAATGATATTTTTTTAAATCAATTACTACTATTGATTTCCAGAAATGACTCAAGTCATATAAGGTAAACATGCGCCTATTTGTTTCCACCAGTAACTGTTACACGCATGAACCAATTTGCATTAAACTTCGCACAAATACAATCCTATTAAAAAAAAACTTAAATCTAAAAAGAGGCAGATAATAACGAATTATTTTTCTTTTTCTTCTTATTCACAATTTTCACTATTTAATTTCTTGCGGCTCCGTATTATTCTGATCAGCTGGTCTTTCACTTTAGTTTGATATGTAGATATTATAGCTATTTTAAGAATTCAACAGTCATTCTAATCTTTAGTTTCTCCTGTATTCGTTGACGACTCCACTTAGGTTTTCTAATTTTACTACTTGCAGCACATCAATATTTCTTTTGATGTTTAATTTCGTATATTCAGTTGTAGATATAGGCCTAGAGAATTTCATTTCTGCAATTACAGTCACCGTTCAGGTTTCAGACCCATAAGTAAGGGTAGGTATTGTCATATATTTATTAAATTCAGTCAATTCAATTTATGGCTACTCATTCCAGAGAAAATTTACAGTTGTATGATTAAATGTGCTTATTATCTAATTTTATCTCCATTTTGATACGAGACATTACACCATAAATAATTTAATCCTGACACTTTATTCTACGACTAGCCGTACCCGTGCGCTCCGCTGCACCCGTTAGAAATAAATATAAAGTAATTACCAAAGCTCGGAACTTGGGGACTTGTGTCTCTGAACGTGGCTAAGCGACCGGACTTCAACGTCAACAAACTCCTGCTTCCAGCACAGAGGTACTGTCAGGTCTGCTATAAAAGTGGTTCCTGGCTGGAACAACATAATGATAATATTATGATAGGTTGAAACACGTAATTTTATAGCATATATATAAATAAACATGCAAAATACATCAAATTTACAGTTCTGCTCTGTACATTTTATTACACTGTATGACTACATGCATTCGAAGATTTTCGAACCCATAAATTCTTCGTGTGTTAGTTAAACATGATTTGAAACGAAGGAAACCTATTTCCACGTCACATGAAGTGACGGGAGCAAACTTAAATTTTTTTATTTTATTTATTTTAACTAGCTACCTAGTGAGTACAAATTGCATTTATAAAATAAAAATGTTTCTAGCCACTACCGTAAGAGCCAGGCTCGTGTACGGTGTGGTCTTAGTGAATAATATAACATAAAATTTATAAGAACAGTTTACTAAATACAGTAAGTAACTTAATTCAAACCAATAAATACAACACAAGAGCAAGAATAAAGAAGAAAGAGAAAACGAGAGAAAAATACACATTTAATATAAATTGACAATCCGACAGAAGCCAGTGATATTCAATAAAAACATGAATATAGTCGACAGAAATAAAAGGTAAAAAAATACATTTGTTAATATTATATATCATGGATAATTTTACAAATTTCTTTTTTAAAAGTTTCAATTTTAAAAAATTTCAAATTTGGAAAATGATTTGAAATTTTATTATAAAGTCTTGGGCCTAAATAAAATACTGAATATTTTCACTGTCACTGTTTCCCGTTCGATTTTCAGCAGATCTCGTATCTGAGAAAGATAAGTATATCCTAAATTTTTCTCGCAAATAGTTTTCAATTAGTGTATCACTACTAGGGAAGGTCCCTCTACGACTTGATCCATGGCTATGGACAAATTTTCCATCAATTTAAAGGACTGCAATGTCTTTCAATGAATGCCCGTTTCCAGCTCTAGTTTATGTGTGGCACGACTTACAAAATATAAACTCTGCATTAGAAGAAAATAATGTATCTCCTCAGAATTCCTCCACGAAATTCTGTACCTAAAATTTAAGAAATGTATTTTCAAACTTCCATAACACCCATTCGAATACCACGTATTTTCTCATTCCTCAGACAGACCGTTTACCTGTAATTCTCTTAATGTCATTGGCTTCGACATGACACAGTTTCCTCGTCCGTCTTCTTGCCATTCGATGTGACCACTTTCTTAGTACACACGACTGTCCCTGAGCACTTGCAGCTTGAGCTTTGTGTACGCTGTACCTGTAACCTTACTCAAGCGCACGACACACAAGTCCCCAAGTTCCGAGCTTTGGTAATTACATAATTAAAATAGGACATTTGACCCAGCGAACATTCGTGTTTGATAGAAGGATAAATCGTTTAATATGTTACTTAATTTAAATTATATTTAAATAATTAAAATGTGATCATTTTGGTCCAGAGAGCACTCATTTGGTGCAATAACAATTCTTTTAACATGTTTCTTAATTTTTATTACATGCAACCATAGTTTAATGAACATTGACATAATTTAGATTTAATGTGTATACTTTATTTTACTTGCTATATGTTTCCATTGAATTATGGTAATAACTGAATTTTAACCATTGTTTTCTACGTATTCATTAAATGGCGCTTGGCCCACTATGGTTCTGAACCCTTCAAATAACTTAAATAACTTATTTAAATTATATTATATTATATTATATTATATTATATTATATATTATATTATATTATATTATATTATATTATATTATATTATATTATATTATATTATATTATATTATATTATATTATATTATATTATATAAAAAGTGTGTAGATAACGGGTGTACTCCGATAAGTACGTTTTTAATTTGTTATGGGGGCTCCTGAATATCAGGAGGAACAGCTTTTACAACAGCGCAACATAATCTGCTTGGCTCATTACCCAATGTTTTTGCATTGCATTTAATGCATATATATTTTATGTATTTTAACACGATTCAATTGAGCATAGTTAAAATTTGGATTATAAAATAATGGAATGCTAAGCTAACATACTATTACTGCGTACTAAATCAGTACACTCTCGTTGTTCGTTAATTCTCTGAGATTAAGATGAATATGTTCATAAACATTATTTTAAGAAATACAGGAAACGAATATACAGAATAGCCTATCAAGTTTCCTGTGCATAAGAAGCTATTTTAATCTTACCTGTCCTCAATTCACTCACAAGTTACTGTAATAACATTATACCATTATGTCCATCTAGAGAAGCTACACTTTCCAATGGTGAAATAATAATTAATTATACAAATCGGTTAATTTAGCTTCCGATATTACTTCATACAAACACAGAAACATTCTCTGTAGGCTATCTTTCACAGCTTTCGATTTTTGTTGTCCAAGGCCCCTTATAGACGAAGTCATTTGTTTTTTATTTCATTACACCGTCTTAGAAGGCAGTTATTTTAATTTTAAAACTCATTTATCTCATTAAATATCAGACCTATCAAAATTTTTGAAAGAATAAAACTTATCGGAAATGATGTTTAAAGAAACGTTTGTTATGTAACATTTTCACAAAAATCAATAATAAGCGAGATATTTCGATTTATTTAATTCAGGCCCCCGTATAACCCCCTTTTAAATAACGTATTTTGAACGCCATATAGCCTAAAATCTAAGTTACAACGAACTTAATTTATATTCCAATTTTTCATCGAAATCCGTTTGGCCATTATCGCGTGAAAAGGTAACAAACATCCAGACAGACACACACATACAAACAAAAATTTAAAAAAAAAAAAGCGATTTCCGGTTTCAGGATGGTTAATTATATGTTAGGACCAATTATTTTTGGAAAATCGAAAATTACCAGAAAAATGTCGGCTACAAATTTATTATTAGTATAGATTAAATCATCCAGAATACTTTTAGATTCGTTTATGTTACTTTGAAAGCCAATGTTTCCTTAGAATTTTCTCAAAAGCCTTAACTTGTGAAAACATTAATTTTTAGGTATTAAGTTCTTTGGATACAATTTTTTCATGATAAGTTTCATATTCACAAACAAAGTAATTTTTCTTACTCCTACGTATCCGTCAATAA
The DNA here is from genome assembly GCF_040183065.1 of Periplaneta americana. NCBI lineage: Eukaryota > Metazoa > Arthropoda > Insecta > Blattodea > Blattidae > Periplaneta > Periplaneta americana. The sequence continues at coordinate 87,681,097 of NC_091125.1, read as the reverse complement.
ATAGGAAATTAAATTAAGAGTAGGCTCATTTATTCTACATTGTGAATTTAAAAAAAAAATGATATCAGATATAAAAATGGGTTGCGGAATTGAACAGAGAAAGAACGGAGATCAAAAATGGACACCGTTTTCGAAGATCCGTTTCAGGGACCACTCTAGAATAAATCGATGACGTAAATGACATGATTTTGCAGGATTGACGAATTGTGTTCAAACATATGTATATAAGGCACTTCAAAATGTCCCATGAACGTGTCTTTCAAATCGTACATCAAAATTTGGGTATGATGAGTCTGTGCTAAATGATAGGCCTATCTAAATGCATCAACGCTCATCAAAAACGACATATTCTGGGATCTTTCATTATTTAATTAGTTCTTGCTAGCGTTTCACAGACATGCTTCAATACAGTTTTACTTCATGGCGCAGTTATAGATAGTGTACACATGTCTAAATTTGCAGCATCACATGCATATCTGCTTCGAAAATGGATAAGCGACGATTCCAATTTCACAACAGATGGCAAAAAAATCTTCTGCCAAGCTTGTCAAAAAAAAAAAAGGTAAGTAGGCATGCACAATCCTACTTTACTTAGTTTTAATAAATATCGAGTTGAGTGTATTTTTGTTTATTTGTTTACGATTAACTTCTAAAATATTATATAAATTGAAAATTAACATGAGACAACAGTTATTTTTATTTAATTTTCTACAACATTTAACTGTAACATTTTGTGATTTGTCCGATGCTTAAAAGTACCTGAAGCTATACTGTAATTACATCGTTTGGAAACAGTTTATAGACATTGTTGCGTCAGTATCTGCCTCGATGGAAATTCCAGGACCTGTGGGTACAGCTTGTTCCTCAAAACTAAAACGTATTCTTCAGCGAAACCCAGGATTTGACAAAACGAAGGAAGTGTGTGCAGTTCTTGAAGGGGACAAAATTACGGGAAACTACCTTGAGGTACAGCATCCGTGGCAGCAATGAAATTTGCTCCCATGACAACCTGTGCCGTTGAAAGGTCATTTTCATTATACAAAACATTGTTGACAGACAATAGACAAAAGATTTGCATCACACAATTTAGAAATGTGACTTGTCATATATGTGTATGTGTATCCAATGCCTACTCACTTCACTTTACGTGATTCGGGTTCCACATATTGAGGATAGATGGCAGCAGGACTGTGACTCATAACCAAGAATCTTAAAGTCTTAATAATTACATACAATAACAAATATTTTACAATACTATTGTAACACTAGTATATGAATATTCTTCAAAATTCGGAAATGATTACCAATCTCATAGTAAAATAGCCTACATATTACAATTTATTGTATAAATACAATGTAACTGGATCACACCCGAAAAAAAAAAGATGCTTGAGGTCGGGTATGACCAATTTAATGAAAACTGCAGTAAATTAGTTAAAGGAAAGTGTCATACTCATGTCGTCATGTCATATTATTCAGTTCAGATAAGAAAAATGGACGTTGCCGTGTTTCCTATATTATTTTTTGTGTAAAATTTATAAACTAATAAAGGATAGCGTTTATGATTAAAAACATAAAAAAGGCTATTTTCTTTATACAAAAAGGCCAAAATGGTCCTTTAAAAATCCCAACCTTGGTAATATCAAATTTCCTCTGTCAAAATGCTTCACTGTTAACTTACAATCTCAATTGTCACTTCTTCTACGCAACATAAAAAATCACCAATAACACCTTGTGCTTTGATCTGAACTACATTGTCACTGTATTTTTATATCATTTTTTTCTTTTTGTTCTTCTTCTTCTTCTTTGACACACAACCAAATAGATCACATCTTGATAGATAAAAGGAGACATACTGTATAGTAGACATTAGAATTTCAGTGGTGCAGACTGTAATTCTGACCATTATTTGGTAATTGGAGAATTAAGAGAAAGACTATCAGTAGCCAAGCGAGTAGAGCAACAAGTTAATATTACTAAATTCAATATTTTGAAATTAAAGGACGAGGAATCTAAGCAAAATTATCAGGTCGAAATTTCGAATAGATGTCCCACTTTAGAAAGTTCCGACGAAGTTGAGAAAGACTTAGATATTAACAGCGTGTGGGAAAATATCAGAGATAGTATCAAAATTGCAGCTGAGCAGAGCATAGGTTATTATGAAACTAAGAAAAAGAAACCGTGGTTTGATGAAGATTGTTGCATTGCAGTAGAAAGAAGGAAACAGGCAAAATTGAAATTCTTACAGGATCCAGTTGAGGAGAAGAGAGATAATTATTTCAATGAAAGACGGGAAGCAAGTCGTACACTTAGGAATAAAAAGAGAGGTTACTTGAAGGAAAAACTGAATGAGGTAGAAACAAATAGTAAGAATAAAAACATTCGAGATTTATATAAGGGTATAAAGGAATTTAAGAACGGATATCAGCCAAGGGTAAACGTGATCAAGGATGAGAATGGTGACTTGCTTGCAGACTCTCCATCAGTCCTAAACATATGGAAAAACTATTTTGCGCAACTACTAAATGTACATAGGCCAAATAGAAATGATCGGGACGAAATTGAAATACAAACTGCTGAGCCATTTATACCCGAACCCACGCTTTCAGAAGTCGAAATTGCGATAGAAAATCCGAAAAAGTACAAGTCTCCAGGTATCGATCAAATTCCAGCAGAATTAATACAAGAGGGTGGAAGTGCATTATATAGCGAAATTTATAAACTTGTATTTGCTATTTGGGAAAAGGAAATTGTACCAGAACAATGGAAGGAGTCCATAATTGTACCTATTTTTAAGAAGTAGGACAAAACCAATTGTGGTAACTTTCGAGGAATATCACTTTTGTTGACGTCGTACAAAATTTTGTCCAATATTCTTTTGAGAAGATTAGCTCCGTACGTAGATGAAATTATTGGGAATCATCAGTGCGGTTTTAGGCGTAATAGATCGACTATTGATCAGATTTTTTGTATTCGACAGATAATGGAGAAAAAATGGGAGTATAAGGATACAGTACATCAATTATTCATAGATTTCAAAAAGGCAAATGACTCGGTTAAGAGGGAAGTATTATATGATATTCTTATTGAATTTGGTATTCCCAAGAAACTAGTTCGATTAATTAAAATGTGTCTCAGTGAAACATACAGCAGAGTCCGTATAGGTCAGTTTCTGATGCTTTTCCAATTCACTGCGGGCTAAAGCAGGGAGATGCACATTCACCTTTACTTTTGAACTTCGCTTTAGAATATGCCATTAGGAAAGTTCAGGATAACAGACAGGGTTTGGAATTGAACAGGTTACATCAGCTTCTTGTCTATGCGGATGACGTGAATATGTTAGGAGAAAATCCATAAACGATTAAGGAAAACACGGAAATTTTACTTGAAACAAGTAAAGCGATCGGTTTGGAAGTAAATCCCGAAAAGACTAAGTATATGATTATGTCTCGTGACCAGAATATTGTACGAAATGGAAATATAAAAATTGGAGATTTATCCTTCGAAGAGGTGGAAAAATTCAAATATCTTGGAGCAACAGTAACAAATATAAATGACACTCGGAAGGACGCACAATAAATATGGGAAATGCGTGTTATTATTCGGTTGAAAAGCTTTTATCATCTTATCATCTAGTCTGCTGTCAAAAAATCTGGAAGTTAGAATTTATAAAACAGTTATATTACCGGTTGTTGTGTATGGTTGTGAAACTTGGACTCTCACTCTGAGAGAGGAACATAGGTTAAGGGTGTTTGAGAATAAGGTGCTTAGGAAAATATTTGGGGCTAAGCGAGATGAAGTTACAGGAGAATGGAGAAAGTTACACAACGCAGAACTGCAAGCATTGTATTCTTCACCTGACATAATTAGGAACATAAAATCGAGACGTTTGAGATGGGCAGGGCATGTAGCACATATGGGCGAATCCATAAATGCATATAGAGTGTTAGTTGGGAGACCGGAGGGAAAATACCTTTGGGGAGGCCGAGACGTAGATGGGAGGATAATATTAAAATGGATTTGAGGGAAGTGGGGTATGATGATAGAGACTGGATTAATCTTGCACAGGATAGGGACCGATGGCGGGCTTATGTGAGGGCGGCAATGAACCTTCGGATTCCTTAAAAGCCATTTGTAAGTAAGTAAGTAAGTTCTTCTTCTTCTACGGCACTATGGTACTTTCAGTATAACCTTGGCCTCCCTAATGACAGCTTTTCATTGAAACTGATCCTGTACTAAATAAAATCACACGTTCTTTTACTGAAAATTATTCTGTAACTATATTTCGATGCACAACCTTATCTCCTTCATATCTGAGATCTATGGGAACAGAGATTACAGCAGGCCTTTTATGCTAGCGTGCGTGATTAGAAAGCACTTACGTAGACATTTGCTGCAGAGCTGACCTGCACGTTTCCAGCACTGAATAATAAACATATGAACAGATTAAAATCGAAATATACTCGTTAATTGAAATGCAAGTGTGGTGATTGATGGGAGAATCGTGATGGCGTCAATCGAACCTCAGACTCCCGCCACCAACACACACACACACAAACTATGAAAATCGGTTGCTCCGCAGTCTTACATCAAGGTAATTTAAATATTCATGTTCCAATTCGCTTATACAACCAAAAAACAAGATTTCCTTAGCACGCCACACAGTATGTTAGCGCAGTTCATACTTCGATTGTCTTGCTAGTTGCCTGGAAACGATCAATCAATTGCATGGGATATGGACTTAATGAAGGTAACAGAGAAATCGAGTATTTATCGTCCGTGAGAGTCGAAATTACAAGGACAGTGCGATAGCCACTTCCAAGCCCCGGGCACTCCAATGGAGCAAAATCAACCTTGCGGTGTGGGGTCCTTTACTACAGAAGCGCTCTAGCTAATGGCTATATACGACGGAGTAGGTAGGCCTATACATATTTCAGACTTGCTAGTACTGCAACACATTGATGACTGTTAGCTGAACGTAGCCGCCATGGCAGGTGAATCCTTCTCGTTAATTGCTTTATAATTGATTTTAAGGATATTTGGGATTTGAAATAAAAGGTTAATATTTTTCTTTTCACTTATGTATCTCTTTGCGATCCAGCCATTTAAATTTACAAAGGCGAATCCTTCCCGTTAATTACTGCATAATTGATTGCATAGATATTTGGGATTTAAAATAAAATGTTGATATTTCTTTTCAATTATCTCTTTATGATCCAGCCATTTAAATTTAAAAAGCCGAATCCCTCCCGTTAATTACTGCATAATTGATTGTAGGGAAATTTGTGTTTTTAAATAAAATGTTGATATTTCTTTTCATTTATCTCTTTATGATCCAGCCATTTAAATTTACAAAGCCGAACCCTTCCCGTTAATTACTGCATAACTGATTGTAGGGATATTTGGGATTTGAAATAAAATGATGATATTTCTTTTCATTTATCTCTTTATGATCCAGCCATTTAAATTTAAAAAGCCGAATCCTTCCCGTTAATTATTGCATAATTGATTGTAGGGAAAATTTGTGTTTTGAAATAAAATGTTGATATTTATTTTCATTTATCTCATTATGATCTAGCCATTTAAATTTACAAAGGCAAATCCTTCCCATTAATTACTGCATAATTGATTGTAGCGATATTTGGGATTTGAAATAAAATGTTGATATTTCTTTTCATTTATCTCTTTATGATCTAGCCATTTAAATTTAAAAAGCCGAATCCCTCCCGTTAATTACTGCATAATTGATTGTAGGGATATTTGTTATTTGAAATAAAATGTTGGTATTTCTTTTCATTTATCTCTTTATGATCCAGCCATTTAAATTTAAAAATCCGAATCCCTCCCGTTAATTACTGCATATTTGATTGTAGGGAAATTTGTTATTTGAAATAAAATGTTGATATTTCTTTTCATTTATCTCTTTATGATCCAGCCATTTAAATTTACAAAGGCGAACCCTTCCCGTTAATTACTGCATAATTGATTGTATGGATATTTGAGATTTGAAATAATATGTTGATATTTCTTTTCATTTATCTCTTTATGATCCGGCCATTTAAATTTACAAAGGCGAATCCTCCCCGTTAATTACTGCATAATTGATTGTAGGGAAATTTGTTATTTGAAATAAAATGTTGATATTTCTTTTCATTTATCTCTTTATGATCTAGCCATTTAAATTTAAAAAATCGAATCCCTCCCGCTAATTACTGCATTATTGATGGTAGAGATATTTGGGATTTGAAATAAAATGTTGATATTTCTTTTCATGTATCTCTTTATGATCTAACCATTTAAATTTACAAAGGCGAATCCTTCCCGTTAATTACTGCATAATGGATTGTAGGGATATTTGGGATCTGAAATAAAATGTTGATTTTTTTTCATTCTCTCTTTATGTTCCAGCTATTTAGATTTACAAAGGCGAATCTTTCTCGATAATTGCATAATTGTTTTTAAGGATATTTGGGATTTGAAATAACATGTTGATATTTCTTTTCATTCCTCTCTTTTAATGATCCTGCCACTTAAATTTACAAAGACGAATCCTTTTCGATAATTAGTATATTTCATAACTGATTGTAGACACATTTGGTTTTGAAACAAATTATTCATATTTCTTTTCATTTATATCTTTATGATGCAGCCATTTAAATTTACAAAGGCGAATTCTTCTGATTAATTACTTCACAATTGATTGTAGTGTCATTTGGGATTTGAAATAAAATGTTGATATTTATTTTCAGTCCCCTCTTTATGATGCAGCCATTTCAATTTACAAAGGCGAATATTTCTCGTTAATTACGTACTTCATAATTGATTGCAGGAATATTTGGGATTTCAAAAGAAATGTTGATAAATTTCTTTTCATTTCTCTCCTTGTGATCCAGTCATTTAAATTTATAATGGCGTCTCGAAACTTTCCAACACGATTACGTAGAGTCTATCATATGACGAGTAACAAATCTGAAAACTTCTTCCTTATGTTGTGTTGTATTTGTCTCGTGCTATCCTATCTCAAGCATTGATTTTATTCAGGTACACAGAGTGATAAGCGTAAAGGAAATTTGTAACGCAGCTTTCGGAGTATCTAAAAATGCCTTAGCACTGTAGTAATCATAATTATGTAAAAACACTTTGTAAAATTTGCATGATAAATTACAAAAATTGACTTTATTTTTACATTATGGGAAAACTTAATTGTTTGCAGAATATGCATTAAGCAAAAGAAAATATCATTATTTATTAATCTTGCATTACCTCCGGAAATATATTATTTTACAGATATGGAGTATTATGAATATTAATAAAGGTCAATATTCCTAGGTAATATTTCTTTAACTCAGTACTTAGGTCTAGTAGTACCAATTAGATTTCGTAACCTAGTTAGCATATTAAGAGTTAATAGAGATTGTGTTAAAATCACATAAGATGATCCACTGTAGGGTTAAAGTGCAATTAGTATTGTAAATATAATAAATTTAGCAGACATTTCTTTATATCATTTTTACGCAAACTCAGAGAAAGTACTGTAATGATGCAAAAATCGATTCCGACATTTGTGCGGAAATGCGCGTTTTCTACATTCCTGGCGACAAAAAAAAAATTGATTTTGGGCATGCTATCTGCCTGTCCGTCCTTCAGCGATTTTTCCTAAATTACTGGACGACTTTTGCACATAATTTTTAACTGTTTTATTATACAACGATTTTCAATTGTGGTTGTTATCTAGCGTATGAGTGAAAAGATGAAACGAGTCCAGTGTCCAGCACCGAAAGTTTTATTTCCTTCTTTGTCCATAAAGGAGTGAAAAACCATAGGGCTTTTCAAAGAAAGAAAGGAAAAATAATAATTAAAACATAAAACAATAATTAAAATAGATAAAATTACAATAAATTAGCACCAACATAAACTCACACGTGTTTCATCTACATTGTAGGGACAGAAATTTGTTAAAATTCTTTGATATATCTTTTAAAACACCTTGAATCATTCATATTTTTATTTCATCAGGCAAACCATTTCATATTTTGAAGCCACAGGCCATATATGTTACCATGTGCTGGACTACTATTTGTTCCTTTTCAATTAGAAAAATCATGACGAACGATATTCAGTTCATGAATGAGAAATATTGATCGGTTATTTCTATTCATATTATGTGTTTTCTTTAGCTTCATGTCTTATCAATACAAATACACGTATTTTTATGAAGTTTCAAAACCGTTATTGTTTATCAATATTTAAAAGAATATTCAGTGATTTGAAAGAAATGTTCACGTTATCATACGTATAATTTAATGTAGACTTCAAATATGTGAAAATGAATATAGAATGTCATTTTAAAAATCTTTACCACGCTCTGTATACCTAAATGTTTTTCTCTAAAACACTGATGTACTACTGCTCAATTTATTTCCAGTAACTTTTGTACATAACATTCTATAAAAACATAAAAATTATGAAGTTACGATTAATATTTCGCACCTTCTCACACACTATTGGAAACAATAAAATTATTCCCCTGTACTTGTATTTTATTAGCAAGTCAAAGTGTCATATTTAGTGTTGTTATATTTCTGAAAATACATATTGTTAGCAGAAGTGAGTACTAGCATCTAATCCTGGCTATCTCAAGTAAAGGGTCAAAGACAACTCTTTTGTATGCGTCCCACGCGTTGAAAACTAGGAACTAATACAGTTGATACGTGAGAGATGAAACGCGCAAGTAATTCCATCCTGAGACCCTCATCGCTTGAGGGTTAAAAAAAGTTTTTGGTATAAAATAATAATCGGCACGCAGGGGGGTAGGCGTGTAAATGGTATTGAGGCAGATAATTGGGCCGCGTCATGCATCCTAACACCAGGAAAATAATAATAAGGCGATCGTGTTTTGTCTTAGTCGTCGTCAACATGCAGAAGCCACACATACAGTGGCCATGGAAGCCAGAGCCATGTTGAAAACATCCGAGCTACTGACACGTTGGGAGGAATTGCGATCTATAGGTAACTGAAAGATTCTTTCGATATAAGCTTAAAAATTTATTTGTAAAAAGAGTAGTTGTAATGATATTGTATAATAAAAATTACCAATTATTTCTGTCGAAATAATTACTAATGAAAATAAAGAAAACAACAGTGAAGGAGTGAAAGACAGAAAAGAAAGGAGCAAACCAAGTTAGGCTATAGAAAAAATGTGAAAAATTTATATTTATCTATTTTAGACAAATAAAGGCGAGAAAGTAAAAATTAGGTAGGTATCTCTTTCAGAAGAAATGAAGGCGCATGAAGTGTTTCAAGGTAGCTTCATGCCTTCACAAGCTCAGCACTAGGATGAGGTAGGGTGGCCTGCACAACGCTTGGACCGTCTTTTTGGCGCAAGGAAAGACTCGGTCGGTATTCACTCCAAAAACTAAGTTAAATGTATTGCCCATCTCAAGGTTTCGGCAACGAGAAAAGCTCCCGTTACCATTCAGGATCTTCCGGCTTCTAGCCAAATGCTGCTCTACGCAACATAAGATAAAGAAAACAGAAATATATGATGTTTTTAGTTGGTTATTTAACGTCGCTGTATCAACTACGAGGTTATTTAGCGTCGATGAAATTGGTGATAGCGAGATGGTATTTGGCGAGATGAGGCCAAGGATTCGCCGTAGATTACCTGGCATTCACCTTACGGTTGGGGAAAACCTCGGAAAAAACCCAACCAGGTAATCAGCCCAAGCGGGGAACATGATAAAATAAGGGAAAAAGAAAACACAGAAAATTACAGGAAAAACGCAAGAATGACTTAGAAATAGAAGGGGAGAGAAATTTCATGTTGACATAGTATGTACAGTAAGGTCCGAAAGTCTTGTCACCCCCCCCCCTTGTTTGTATGTTGATGTGCATCCATTTTGAATATGTCATAGCAGATGCGTGACAATGGTTGATACTTTACGTTCCAGCTTGTTTAGTGATCCAGAACATCAGAATGGGCACCATCATTGTCGCGGCACAAAATGATGGGCACCGTGTCCTGTAAAGGCGGTGTGATTTCCCTGTGGAGAATAATTAAGCAGCATGCCTCGAAACATCGATACCAGACAAATAAAGATCTGAAGTAAGCTGTTAGGAAGGCATTCAGGGAAATCATACCGTCTTTGCTGCGGAAAATTTCGCACAGAACATGGCGCCGCATCATTTTGTGCCGCGACAATGATGGTGCCATATTGATGTTCTGGATCACTAAACCATTGTCACACATCTGCTATGACATGTTCAAAATGGATGCACATCAACACACAAATAAGGGGGGACAACACTTTCGGACCAAACTGTACACTATGTATGTATGTATGTATGTATGTATGTATACGTGTCAATAAGAAGGAAAAAATTAAAGAAGGTATGAACAAATCAATCAACGAAGGAATCAATCAAGCAATCAAGGAATAAACAATCGAGTGAATTAATGTCATGAGTGAATACAGAGAAAAACAATTTATTGAATAAAAATAAGTGAGTGGGTGAGCAGGTGAGTGAGTGAGTGAGTGAGTGAGTGAGTGAGTGAGTGAGTGAGTGAGTGAGTGAATATAGGTGAATACAAGGGCACAAATAATTATTTTATGAACACCTTCACTTTATATACGGATGCTAGCCATTAGTCTCAAAGTTTTACCGGAATCTGTTGCCACCCTTTAACTTTATTTAAAAATGGATCATAACGATAATCCTCTTACATAATAATGGTCGCATAACAATGGTAACAATGTTAATAAAGACTCGATGTCGCTTGTAACTAAACGTGACGTCCATGGTTCGGTTCTCTGATCAGAAAATTAGTATCTGTTTTTTTTTTCTTTAATTTTTGCGATGCTGGCCTATTTTTTGTTGGATTGTCTGCGTCGTGACCACTACTTTGCTGCTACATAACATTAACTTTTATCTAAATTCATCATTCTTCTATTTTTTACTTGTTAAGCATTTTTCCCTGCTAAGGCGAAACTTTTATTTTTTTAGGCAACTGCAACCTTATGCTTTCGTTAGACAAGTGGCGGGATTCCCATGATTGGCGAACAATATAACATTCCTCCATCCCAGTGGCGTAGGCAAAATTTTGTCAAGAGGAGGGGTCATTATTAAGATTGTTTAAAATTTACATCAGCGGTCATCAGCACAGTGCACCCTCGGGCTAGCGTGCATCCGTGGCTGCTGGCGGGTATGCTTTCTGCCTCTCCTTTCTGCACGACGGTGCATATTACGATACACTTCTTACCCTTTACTCATTTACATGATCTGTATTTAACATTTTGTGTATTATTATTATTATTATTATTATTATTATTATTATTATTATTATTATTATTATTATTATTATCAGCTGAGTTTTCACAGAGGGATGTGAAACTATTAGCTGTCTGTGCATTTCGAAATGACAGCTCAAGGTCACGTACAAAAGTACAAACCACGCACGAGTCACTGAACTGAAGCACTGGTAATTCCGGCTGTCCTAGGTGACTTTAGTTGAGGAGAATGGTCCAGGATTGGGATAAATACACGTGGTAAATGCAATCCACTGCTTGACCTTGAGCAGTTCTAAACGCACAGATAATAGTTCAGGAATGAAGGTTCGCGACAACATCGTCAAGCTGCGGTTGCGAAGAAATATGTGTCACTATCCTCGCGAGAATCACTACGTGATTTTTTGCTAAAAAAATTTGTAAAATTGAGCTTAGACATATCAAAGAACACGGAACGATAATGTGAAGTTTATATTAAAAGTATGAACTGTCAAATGCACAAAACTTTAAAAGAACCTTTCACAATAAAGTCAGAACTCTAACCAATGGGTGAATACCGCTCTTAAAATGAGTTTAAAATCGACAGTGCACAATATCTGCACTGCAGAACTGTCAAAACAACTTTTCAATATGTTTCATAACAAGTTAAATTTCATATTATGTCAGCATCATTTTATTACAAGGCCGGTACTAGGCGGTAGGTCTGTCTATAATAAAGATAGCATTGCTATAATTCGAAAGTGCCGCAGCACCAAGCACAGGGATTATAAGTTACTGAAGGAGAGGTAAGAAGACTATGCCTTAGGTCAGTGTAGATTTTGTTACTCTGACAGTAAAAAACTAGAGATAGTAAAATGATTATTATGGATAAAAAAATACTCTAATCTAAACACTGTATGTTATTTTTTCAACAAGTTCAAGGAGGGGAAGTTCAAACCCGGTGACCCCACTACTTGAGTACGCCCCTGAATATATAAATATGCAGTACATATAGGTTAAAAATAATGTAATACAAATATGAAGAAACTGTCTGGCAACATACTGTAGCAACAAGTCAAAGACTAAAGTGAAAAAAGAGAATCGAATCTAACGTTTGCTTGCTGTGAACAGAGATGAATGCGCAGCCTAGCAACGAGGCAGTATGTTTTCTAAATTAGTAGTAGAGGCGCAGATTAAGCCATCAGCGCCGTGCATGTTGCGGGTATCGACCAACTGTGATGGGTTCACAACTCGGTGCTCGTGCCCGCCCGCCCGCCTGGCTCGGCGGTTCTCAACCCATTTCACACTCTCGTAACGAGGTGCGCTGCGACTCAAGTCGCTGTTTCAAAATCGTTATGTTTATTTTACAACGTTCTATCAACAGCATTTGTTACAGTGCATGAGTACGCTTTGAAAAATCTGTGAGTATAGGAATTAAAATTGCCTAATTACCGCGATCAAAAGATTTACTCCTATCTCTCAAGTAGCCCTTAACAGTTATGCATTGTCATTTCTGTAGGTAAGTACTGAACTTGTCAACCATTTATAACAACACTCGTTGCGTATTACAGTATCTTGCGGTAGGCCTATGTAACGCATCGTGAATTTCTGGATTTCTAGTGTCAATAATAAAGGTTTAATTCTTTATTGAGGATAGGCCCTATTTGCACTTATTCGTTATCATTCTTATTATTCTCATTATATTATGACTACCAACATCATCACACGTTCCTGTGACGGAAGTAGTAATGTGCCCTTCAACGTGAAGTAACAGAGTTCGATTTCCTACATGGAAATGAAGATGTAAGCTTATTATTTTTTGCATATACTTACAAATGTTTATGCTTACTTCTTCAATTATTTACCTATCCATCTACTTACCCGCTAATGTGAACGTCCGGTAGTATCATTTTCATTAAATTATAAACATGATTTTTATGGTTTAATGTAATAATAATAATAATAATAATAATAATAATAATACATCATAACCAGGGCAAGGCATTTGGAGTACTAAAAGGTAACATTAAAACGTAATATACAGAATGTTATAAAAAAAAAGTATCCAATATTTTAGGAGATGTTAGTATGCATCAAAACAAGAAAAAAATGTCTAATAAATATGAGTCCTACAACACATACTTTCTGAGATCTGAACACTTGTTCATAGGAGGTGCTCAATGTAATGTCCATTCATAGCAGTGCATTCCTCTGTCCTTTGGCATAAGGAATCACGCACTCTGAAATTGACCTAGCTGTTCTTGATAACAAAAAGTCTAGGGGATTTAGGTTTGGGGAACGAGCAGGCCAAGGTGTGGGGCCTCCCAATCAATCCAGCGGTCCTGAAATATCAGCGTCAGGTGTTCACGCTTATTGCGGAAAAAATGTGCTTGTGTGCCGTCATGTATCTGTCTATCTGTAGTCTTTGCTGACATGGCACATTCTCCAGCAGGGTAGACAATACGTTAATAAGAAAGTCATGATAACGAGCCCCAGTTAATCTCTGTGGTAGCACGTATGGCCCTTAATCTATCGCCAAGAACGCCTGCCCATACCTTGATTGAGAATCGGTGCCGATGCTTTATTTCTTAACTGCATGGGGATTTTCATCAGTCCATACATGCTGATTACGAAAATTCACAACACTATCTCTGCTGAAACCCCGCTCATATCCGCAACCAAACTTTTGTTTTCAGTATTCCTTGCGACGTATCATTATTCCATGCCAGGGGTGTCAGCTACAGTATGATTATCTGGTAGTCTGCTGTATTATAGGGCAGAGAAATGCATTGCCATAAATGGACGTCACATTGAGCACCTCCTATGAACAAGTGTTCAGATCTTAGAAAGTATGTGTTGTAGGACCCATGTTTATTAGACATAGTTTTCTTGTTTTGATGCATACTATCACCTCCTAAAATATTGGATCACTTTTTCTTAACACACTGTATAAGAGTGTAGTCCAAGATTAAGTGAACTGAAAGCGAGTTACTGCATTGACAAAGCAGAAGTACAGTTCAGTCATCGAAAATTACACGCAATTTATTACAAAATTATTTGAGAACAAATTAATGTATTACATAGTTTAAAGAAATATATTGGTCTACATAACATACATTTCATTTCGAACTAATAATTGAATTCATTTGTGTTTTTGAAAGGACATGGCACTTATTTTCATCGTATGAAAATTAAGGAAATTCTTGAAAAAAAAAAAAAAAAAAGATAATTTATATATTAAAAACTCTTCTCAAAATGTCACATAGGTACATTATTAACAATCAGAAAAAATATATATATTTTTTTTTTACACTTCTTAGTATAGTTTTTTGTTGGTTTCCCAAAATTTACTTCAATTGACTGATGCCCTTAAAAAAGAGAGACAGAGATACATAGTCCTATACTTTCTCGACATTGAAAATGTTATAATATTATACACATTAAATATTAAAAAAAACAAACCTTATAATTCTTGTGTGATTTTTTATAGCACAAATATTCCATAGCAAAAATATTCCATTGAGGACGATACCCCGTGAAAGAAAAAAAACTTGGGCTTACACATGGAAAAACTGCGTTCCACGTTGGCTGACACAGTTGCAGCATACTTGAAATTAAACACGTCACTTAAATGTACATTTTCAATTACGCCATTAAGATATGTGTTCGATAACACATTTGAAATGTCACTAAGTCGACTTGAATATGTCTATAAGTTCGGTCCAGTATACTAGGATGCGATCCCAGAACAAACGTAACCTAGGCCTAAACTAATATATGAAAATATAAGGTGTAAAAAAATAATCTAAATAACGTCGACCGATACATTTTCAGACGAGTTTTGTTGCACCTATAATTTTGTTTGTATACCACACGACAAATCCAAATGAAGTGCAGTGTGATTGACAGACGAAGAATCAATGTATCCACCATAACATTGAGTTGGAGCGGGTGACGTCATCTAGCGATTCGCGGGTAGTGGGAGGGAAGAGAATTATTTTTAGTAGGTTATTTTACGACGCTTTATCAACAGCTTAGGTTATTTAGCGTCTGAACGAGATGAAGGTGATAATGCCGGTGAAATGAGTCCGGGGTCCAACACCGAAAGTTACCCAGCATTTGCTCATATTGGGTTGAGGGAAAACCCCGGAAAAAACCTCAACCAGGTAACTTGCCCCGACCGGGAATCGAACCCGGGCCACCTGGTTTCGCGGCTAGACGCGCTAACCGTTACTCCACAGATGTGGACTAGGAGGAGAATTTAAGGCATGAATTGGCCGGTCGCGCAGCAGCCGAGGCAGTGTAACTCGAATCTCAGAATTCAATTTGTCATCATAAGTACGTTTGTGTTTAATAGTACTTACATGGCGCTTGTTTCCACTGCGTAGACCTGAGGATCCTGAGTTCGATCCCCGTGCCGAAGCGAATTTTTCTTCGTTATTAATAACAATGATATCGAGGGCAGATTAAACCAAACCAGGTAATCAGGCCAATCTGGGATCGAACACGCTAAAGCGCAGCTCCACATCAGAAGGCAAACATTCTTGCAGCCTGAGCTACGCCGGTGGCAAATACTAGTGTGGTGGTGGTGGTGGTGGTGGTGGTGGTGGTGGTGGTGGTGGTGGTCGGAGCAGTAGTAGTCATGAGTCCACCACTGTGGAGTAAAGAGTAGCACGTCTGACTGTGAAACTAGTGGGTCCGAGTTCAAATCGTGGTTGGGGTAATTTCCGGAGATTACCCCCAACCCATTAAGAGCAAATTCTAGGTAACTTTTGGCGTTCGATTTTGGACCCATTTCGCTGACATTATCACCTTCATATTATCACTCAGACTTTAGATAACCAAAGCAGTTGACCAACTAAAAAAAAGGTAGTAAGTAGTGATGGTGGTAGTAGTAGCTGTGGAGAAAAATAAGAGCAGGAAAAGAAGATAAACCATTTGAAAGTCTACGTAGCGTATTAATCTACAACGGGAATTAAATACTGAGGTGCTATGCTTGGCTGCAGACTGTGCAGGGACGCAATACTATTTTCCTGGAGTGTACAGAGAAAATGACTATATCAATCTAACTGGGCAATGTGCATGTCAGCGAGTCAGTTAGGGTAGTGTACAGCCCGAGCGGTATGGGGGGGGGGGGAGGTTGCTCTACAGTTTCCTCCCCAACACCTCGACTGTAATCAAAGGGGGTGGTGGAAGGGGGTAGGTTAGATCAGGCTAACGAATTCTTTACGAGAACCCGTCATGCAACCCTCTACATTAGCATGCAACATGATACCGGCCCGGGGTTCGCATCCAAGGGATCTCAAACATTTTCTGACAATGGAACATGTGACGTAAGAAAATACTATTAATAAATTAATGTCTTTATAATAGTTTATTTAACGACGTCATAACACAACTGCGATACAGGTATGTCTATGGTTCGTTTCGTTAGAAGTGAAGATTTCCTGCACAGTGCAGCAGGGTTTATTTCCTACAACTTCATTTGGCGCATTAAAAGGTACTCTGTGTTTCTCTTTTAATGTATTTTCAGTTCAAGTGGCCGGTCAGATATATGTGTTTAGTCAGCCCTAAGACTGGTTGGAACCTCAAAAGTGACATCAACAAGGCATCACTCATGAGGCAAATATGAAACACGTAAATATAAATTGTTTAAATGTAATGGTTGTCCCCTTATAGGTTGCTTAAATACCGCGTTCTTTGAAATCTTCTTGCTTCCCACTTTCTATAGTTTATTTCGACTTTGTCGTAAGAAGAATTTGCTACCTCATGAGATGTCCTTACAGACATTTACAGTCTCAGTCGTGACGCTTGCTCGCAGAGACATCTATTTCCAAACACAGCGGGAAACAGCTCGTGATAATATTCCTTAACCCTGGGTTCTTTTATATGGTGCAAACTTATGACACGGGACCTCTAATTTTAGTACTCTTCAAAAAAGGAAGCCACGTTAGTGGTTTTTATTTCATTTTAAATACCTATTCATTACCCTCAATTGGATTTGAAACACGGTCCAGAAGTTAACACGCTAATCACTAACAACCAAGGGCAACTACGAAGCCATTATGATGTGCCGAAGCCTATTTTCAGTGTGGAATGGAACGGATTGGGATTTACGGGAGTTGGGCACTATGGCCCAGCACTGCGACCTGTTACGATTGCGCTATCAAGCTAGGCACTGGCTGACTATACTAAGGTTCGCTGCGTACCCAGGTTTTGAGCAGACGTGCCTAGGCCAGCCTCCTCCGTGCGTCACCAGCTGGCGATCGGGGAATGCTATGGGATGAGGGCGAAATCGAGAAATGGTGATGGAATGATGTAGATGCCTAATATCGGGAGAAACGGGAGAACAGCGAGAAAAACCCCAACTGCGGCCTTGTTCGCCACAAGTGTCCCAGACCTGATCGGAACTCGAACTCGGGTCTCCTGCGACAAGTGGGTTACTGGAAAAAGCTGATGCTTCCTCGTAATGTTATGGTAAGAAACTGATAAAATTATGCCAGGAAAAAAACAGAAATATTTATAGAAATCTCTGCTCAACACTTTTTCATCTGAAAATATTTTGAAAAAAAAAAAAAAAAAAAAAGACAATTTTTCTTACCATCAGTGTGGTCTAAGGTTAGAGTGTGAAACTCATGCTCTAAGGCGGGGCATGGGTTCAAATCTGGCTTGCCCAGATTATCTGGTTAGGGATTTCTGACGTTTTTCCCAACTGTACATAAAAAATTTGGGAGTTTCATGGCTAATTTTCGAAATCATATCGCCGAAGTATTATTTTGCCATCACCAATTTCATCGACGCTAGACAACCTCACATTTATTATAAGTCTTTAAACAATAGGTTAGGCATGAGAGTAAAAAAATAAATAACACGCCAGAAGATTTGGGTCAACAAAGAAATAGACGGAATGGCCAAGGCCACCTTCAAGAAAAAAAGCGAAACAGGAACTAGAGGACTTACAGTTGGTTATTTAACGACGCTTTATCAACTACTAGGTTATTTAGTATCGCGAACATTGGTAACAGCTAGATGATATTTAGTGAGATGAGGCCAAGGATTCACAATAGATTACCTGACATTCGCCTTACGGTTGGGAAAATATCTCGGAAAAACCAAACCAGAATAATCGGCCTAAGTGCGAATCGAACCCACGCCCGAGCATCTAGTTGATTTAGCTAATATGGATTTATAATAATAATAATAATAATAATAATAATAACAATAATAATAATAATAGTAATAATATGTTAGACCTACTGGCTTGCTGAGAATGGTCATCTCTTAGCAAAACATCTCTAGGGGTAGAGTCGACAATCTCAGAGGGAAATTTGTGTAGCTAACAACATAAATATCCCACAACGGCCCAATTTGAGCAGGCCATGTAGCGCGCCACCTGACCCGTGTAAGAGAGCCGAATAGTCTTTTCGCCACGTAACCGTCCCTCGCCCCTCCACTCTCACTCTGTCCACACGAAACTGCTATTAATTGCAGCGCGCAGGCCAATCATCCCTCCGAAAAATTGATTGTGGCCGTGTTGTTACGATAAGGGCAAGTAACAAGGGGCACGCACGCCAGGGAGAGTGGCGTGCTTGTCTCGTATTAGGGGTCGAACCCGAAGACGCCCGCTGCCAACTTCAAGCGCTAACGACTGCGAAAAGGGAAACGGGCATCGTAAATAATAACTGAAGTATAGAGGGCATGGAGAGAGATCATAACAGAAATGCGTAGTACAGCGGTCGTCTGTGATCGAGAGGTTACCGAGGTGTGTCTGCTTAAATGCCTCAGCCACTGACAATTCACTCATCTTTCTTGTCCACAGAAATCCGTCCATTTTTTACTCAATGGCATTCCATCCATTTTAAATAGATGATGGTGATGTGCCCGAAGTCAGTTATTAACTTTTGACTGATTTATTTATTTCCTGATTGGATTGGTTGATTGATTAATTCATTGGATTAATTGATTTCAAGAAGGCAGGATTCGGGATGGATCTTTGCACTCAGGCAGTTTAGTCTCATTATACGCACTATATGCGATGATTGTCGAAGTCCGACGGATGATCCGAGTGGTTATGAAAAGCTTCGTGCTTAGAATGGTACCATATTGGCTTCTATTCTTTATCCCAGAAGCCTGAAAGAATTAAGTCCAAAATCTCCATTTTGAGATAAGGTGAGGTGAATGTTGCACTTTGCACACAGCTTTGTGACTTACTTCCTTCGAATATAGAAAAATATAGTAGGCCTACGCAAATATCCGTTCCTGCAATTCGGAAGTACCAGCAACAAAACAAACATAAGTACAAGCTAATCCTATACTATAACTTAATATGCATCAATCATAACCTAAAAATCCATGTTTTGGAGCTTATGTAATTTCTTTTGCCTCCTGACTGGTATTTGAAATATACAAAAATGGCTCTGATCGTATTAATTAATGTGCAAGATGTAGCCCAAATTAAGTTACGATAATAATAGTATAATAATAATAATAATAATAATAATAATAATAATAATAATAATAATAATAATAATAATAATAATATTATTATTTTACTATTATTATTTTTTTATTTTTATTAGTCACCACTCAGTTTGGGTACAATTCTCCATTTCCACCGCTCAGAATATGTCCCCCACTATCTTTAACTCGTTTAATTCAGTGACACTATTTTGACGATAGAAAATTATTTTCAAAATACCATCAAAATCACACAACTTCGAAAGAAATGAGATCTAAGAAAAATAAGAAGCTTTCAAATAACATCTAGGCCTATTCATAGACATCATTGTATAATGTTAATCTGCTTATTTGCCGATACTTCGACTTTTCTCAGCTTACAAAATAAAACCCCTTCATCTGCAGGGAATACTAATTCTTCGAACTCAGAAACAAGTTCTCTGTGACTTGCTTTCGAAGGTTTCGTTGCAGACATGGTCCCTTGCGGCGCAGTTAATTAAATGAAATAAAACGACCGATGTTTTCAATTCAGCGTAGAACTAACTTCCCCTCACTGAAAATATTTTAACAAGAGAATACCAATTTTTATCCACTGCTTTTGTTTGCGAATTCGTGTAAATATGAAATCGAATGTCAACAATGTCATACACTGTCACGTATGCTGTTTGTTTTAATCACTTATTTAATGACGCTGTATCACTACGAAGTTCTCTGGTGTCCGTATATTGATGATAAGTGTTGCCAATTTAGTGGTTTTCCCTCTAGATCTGGCGTTTATCTGTGTTAGTTTAGCGGGTAAAATTGATGAAATTTGTGTTGCTGATATAGGGATTTAGCGGATACTTTTAGCACTTACAGCGGAAAAATAATAGGCCTATCACTTTACATTGACAATACTATAGCAATTTAGCGGTTTCTGCACTGTTTCACAGCGGGTTTTTAAGAATGGAGTTGACAACACTGTTGGTGACTGTGAGATGGTATTTTCGTGACATAAGACTGAGAGTTAGCCATGGATAACCTGACATTCGTCTTACATTTATGGAAAACCTCAATCCAACCACAATCTGCGTTAGCGGTATTCGAACCCATGCTCAAAAGAAGCTTTGGATCAGAAGACTAGCTCATTGTCTTTGAGCTATGCGATGAGACCATAAATGTTCTGTTAGTATTTACATTTACAATGCTGTAATGCAAATTAGTGAACTGTTGAAATTACTGTGTTTTAGCTTTACCAGGAATACCAACACCGAAAACAATGTTTTAATATGTAGGCCTAAACATTTTAAAAAGTATATCATAATAAATTGCTATCTATTCACCCAAAACATGAAAAGTAACGCAAAATATGGGCCCAAACTTACAAAACATCTAAAAACCGAAATTACCAAACTATCTACAAACTATGCATGTTTAGAATGAGTAAACTATAACTGTTATTCACAATACGTGTTAAAAATTGCATTTTATTTTGTGGGTAGGGATGTCTGCGAAAGAAAACCGCGGACAGAGTGGAACAATCCTACGAGCAAAATAGCATCATTTTAATGTGTGTGTCGTATACTATTTTTAGACAGCCGTTCGTCAATGTTAGTACAGAGACAATCCCCCGACTTCTTCATTGTTGTATTCCCCCTCCCCTCATTGTAAGAATGAAAATTAAGTGGTGGTATAGTTCAATGGTACAGCATTTTACTGCAGATTCAGAAGTCCCTGGTTCAAACCTGGTTGTCCCCTAATTCTTATAATTACATTTAATTCTTAACTGTTTCACATAGAGCCTAGTTATTGATAATAGAGTATTTGAAGCAATTTACTTACTTTGTGTACAATCCTCAATTAAAAACAGCCATTTTTAAAGTAGACCTGGCAATGTTTCAACCGCTTTAATTGTTAAATAATATATCGATAGCTGCCGTCTGATATCTGGTGGGAAATAACAGACAATCGGTGGAAACAATTGAAAGTCAGTGCTAAAATTCTTTTCGCACTAATATTGAAGTTGGCTACTTTTCGCACACTATTCTATAATAGATCATTTTTAACACGCTTGCCTAACGTTAAAATATCTACTTTCAGGAAATGCAGTCTAAGATTTCAGTTTAGGCTTATAAACTCAAGAGTAGTATAATATAATTCAAGCAAAGAAATTACAGTGGATTTATGAAATCCCTTGGATTGCGTGAAACGTCTAGGCTATATTTTTGTATTCAATTTTTGATTAAGTAAGGATGAATTTAAGAAATAGGCCTTAATAAATTCCAGCTACCACAGACAGGATAGTGCAACCTGTCAATATTTAGATAATAGAGCGAGATGGTGTGATTATGATGATGACAGGAAGAAACAATTACCCGTATGTAAAATTTAATGTACTCGATCGCGCGTCCATGCAAGAGAGTTTGAGACTGTGAGGAAGAATTTATGTGACCTCCAAATCTGTTGTCCACTTGTTTGACTCTGTTTTTCACAGTTCCCTTGCAGGAACTAAGACAATTTATTATGAAGGGAAAAATCCGAAAATGGACCTAACCTAAACTTCCACATGAAAGGGGAGGAACATAATGTCGATATGGGGCGAGACTGGCGAGGCACATTACATTACTAAAGAATGAAACGAGACAAAGCACAAAGTTCACCTTACACTTCTGGTCTCGTGGTACAAGTGACGTCATGTCGAAGCGTTTCAAATCTTCCTTCCTTGTAGACAGAATTTTTATGTCAAACGATGACATATCAAAATCCGAGCCCTGATTGTTAAACTTCTTCGTATGTTAGACTTGTAACAAATTATTTTCTTATTGATTCTTGAAATTACTATGCATTCTACGTACATTTTGTATTGTAACAATAATGTTAATGAAATTTCCTTTTTTTATGCACTGTCCAGTAACTTATAACTCATAATTCTTCCAGTCAATTTCATTTATTTATATTATGTTTACAGCCGCCACGGTGATCTAGTGACTAGAGCGCTGGACTTATAATGCTGTGGACCTGAGTTCGAACCTTGGTATACCCCCGATTTATAAATTGTGTTGGGTAAGCCCGTGGTCCAATGTAACACAGGGATTTTGTCTTGGAGTTCCGGTTCCCCTGTGGCATCCAACAAATTTCCAACATCATCTGCTCTCATCTCATCGCGGGTGTAGCGTAGATCAGCATCCTATAGCGGACCCTGGGCAACGATTCGGCAAATTCGTCTACATAACTAGCTTCGTATGAGTGAATGACGCAAATTAAATACCCGCCCTAAGTAAAAAAATATATATAGGCCTACTATATATTATATTTACCGAAATTAATTTTTCCCTTGTGTCAAAGAATAACAACAAATTTAAGTAACCACTTCACATGTTTCTATTACTTTTTTCTCCTTGTAAATTTGTGTATGTTTGCTGCAATGTTGCACAGAAAAACTGAAGGTACTTTATATTCTTAAGAGTGTAAGTACCACATTATGTGTACACTACTTACATAAAATTATTACTATTATGTAGGTTATTAATCACATTTTTCTCCAATATCTGCTGTACCGTTTTTTCTGAACATAACCGTGTATCAGCCTACTTTACTTACAATATAATCCAGTTTACACTAATGAAATCTAAATCTTCAGGATCCTAACAACAAAGAGAGACAATTGCCACAGCTCGTCCAGCATCAAAATAATGACATGCAAGCTGCTGTGTGGTTGGATTTATGCAAAATTTTCTGTGCTGGATAGTAAAATTGATTGAGAGCAAACAGGGGGGGCTCTGCCATCTTAAGCACATAATGGCTCCGGTCTATTAGACACAGCACATGCAAACCAGGTTTTTGTGGAGACACAAATGCGTGCAAAGACGCTCTTCTTATTAGCCAGCTCAATCCAATCATCCCGTCGTTGTTGTCCTAAAGGATGCAGTAATAACTATATTCGAGATGCTTGTTTATTAATTACGTATCAGGTAATACTTAGATATTCCTTGTTTATTTTTCATACCAAAGGTATCATTAAACTTTTTCATAAATAAAAATTCTTTTAAAGGTTCTTTTCATTATTCATTATTATCGAGAAAAAGGAACGCAAGAATTTAATTTTCGCGGCACGTTTTGCTTTTGTCTTATAATTACGGTGGTAGGAAGACGGTTGTTTAGTCCAATGTACGTGTACATCTTTAAGGTCTAGTTTCGAAACTATTAGAAGTGGAGCCGGCTGACCAGCCGGGCAGCGTAACGTAGCGTAGCAAGAGTTGCCATGGTTACCGACGCGTGACAGCAACTTCTAGTTGAGAATACTGTATTACTGCTGTAACACAGAGAGCGCTCATACGCAGTCAGCATGGAGACGGAGGACAACAAAAAAAGGAAGATAATAGAAGAAGAAAATAAGAGAATAAAGAAATGAAAATAAAAGAAGAAAGTAACCAAGAGAAAGTGAGAAAAAATAAAGAAAAAGAAAACGAGAACAAAAGAAATTAAGGCAAGAAAATGGAAAAATTAGAGGGAAAGAAATAACCAAATGGACAAAAAGAAAGAAATGGAGGAATATACCTATAGTCTATAAGTGGTCTAAATTAAACAACTAAAGAACAAAGAAAGAAAAATGTATGAAAGAAAAAGAAAGAAACAGTAACAAGGACAGAAAGAAATGAAGGAAAATGACCTAAATAAGTAAATGAATCACAATACTGAGAAACCCTACATGTCTATCTTTTTTACGAAATTGACACATATGATTTCGTATTCTAAACATGTAGACCAATGGTCGTCAGCACTCGCTGAAATGGGTAGAGTGCATGGAGGGTAAGGAAATCTGCTCCGTCATGCACAAGGGATAGAGAGACAGCATACCAACTAGCAGCGACGAATGCACGTTAGGGCAGTGTCTTGTCCGCGGATAAAGGCTGGTTCACAATTAACCGGGAAAGGAAACTACAACGAGAACGAGAACGGAAATATTGCTAAAATATATGTATTTAAATGTGAGCATTCACTGTAACTACTGTGAATGCTTACATTGAAATACATTTATTTTAACATTATTTCCGTTCTCGTTGTAATTGTCGTTTCTGTTCCCGGTTAACTGTGAGACGCAATTAAGAGACGCTAGTCCGAGAGTGCAGTGTTGTGATTACCGCTGATGTAGACTCATGATATTATGAAGAGAATCCGCAAATATTCCCATCAACATTCGTTTTAGCTAAAATTTTAAGAGTTAAGAAAAAAAATTATTTTGAGCACAAATCTAGGACCACAGACGTTTTTTGTATCTCCTGAAAAGTAGTTTTCTAGACATGTGGGGTTTCTCAATATTCCGATTCAAATGAACTAACGAACGAATGTAATTAAACAAAAGAAACGAAATGAAAGCTGACGAAAGACTACAGAATTTAAAAAAAATGAGAAGGGATTCATAGGATCCTTGCAATCGCAAGAAACGTTGGGAGTAATTATGATAATTATATGTTAAAGGAATTGGTTCTCAATTATGACTATGAATATGATTAAAGGTGAAAAATTTAACACAATAGATCTATAAGTCATGTGAAGTTCTGGCTGATATGTAAGGCCTACATCTATTATCAGATACTTGATATACAGTATGTCAGAGGAAGAACAACTATTTGTGTACAGTAGTGGCAAAAAACCAGACCGACTCTTGTAGCTGATTTCAGAGCCTTGCTCACTCCAGAGCACGATAGACTGGTAACTAAGACTTTCGTGGTTCGAAATCTGCCTGGGAAGGAAACTATTTTTGTTCCTTATTCAAATTTATTCCCAATACTTTTCGATTGCAACGATATTTTACTACTTAATTAACTTATTATTCCCAGAACGCGTGAATTTTACCAGCAATCGAAAAGTATTGGGAATAAATTTGAATAAGAAACAAAAAAAAATTCCTTCTCAGGCAGGATTCGAACCACGAAAGTCTTAGTTACCAGTCTATCGTGCTCTGGAGTGAACAAGGCTCTGAAATCAGCTACAAGGGTCGATCCGGTTTTTTTTTTTTTTGCCACTGCTGTACATCTTAAATCTGATTAGTGGAACATGTTACTAGTCAGCGATGTATGCAATGAAGGGAGAAAGGAACTGGTCATCCTACTCCATTATTTCCTGGCTTAGTTGCCTCGTGAGTGATGTCCTTTTAGTGTTACTTATGAGGTTCCAACCTGTCTTTCGACTGTTGACTAACAACAACAACATGTGTGTTGTATTAACAATTATATTTTTACTTTATTTCTTTATTAAATACATAGACTAGGCCTATTCATATATCTACACAAGTACCGTATTTATAATTTAATCAGGCATAACTTGTGTTTCATCTGAATTAGTTTTTGGAGAGAAGTTAGTACGAATCTATAATAAGAAAAATAAGGAATATAATTCGTGTAAGAAAATAAGTCTAGGTCTCACATCCGTTGCTAAGCAAGTGACGTCAGAATAGAGTGATGTAACTCATTGCCGTTGCTAAGCAACTGGCGTCAGTTGTTGAAATTTTCGTAACATTTTAACCAATTGACATTCAAGCATAGGTTTTTCACGCTAAAAGAAAAAAGAAAGCACAAAAAAGGCTTTCCCTGTCCAATGGCCGGAACTTGCCTTCGAGTCATTTACCCAACCGTCCCCATTTAAGAAAGACAAGCTGAAGCAGTAATTCTTTTGCTTGTCGTAAACGTTGCTATGATGCACCATGGGAAACCAACTACATGGCGATGTTTAATGGAACAATAATATCTGTAGTGGAAACAGGAGTATCTAGACCACGAAAACTTACCACCAAGCACCGATATTTTCCGTCACAAATTTCAGTTGTCTCCACCGAGATTCGACGATTAAAAAGTAGACTAATTAAATAGATTTACTAATAAAGTACAGAATATTAAGACTGTATTCTTCACCTGACATAATTAACATTAAATCTAGACGTTTGAGATTGGCAGGGCATGTAGCACGTATGCGCGAATCCAGAAATGCATATAGAGTATTAGTTGGGAGGCCGGAGGGAAAAAGACCTTTGGAGTGGCCGAGACGTAGATGGGAGGATAATATTAAAATGGATTTGAGGGAGGTGGGATATGATGGTAAAGACTGGATTAATCTTTCACAGGATAGGGACCGATGGCGGGCTTATGTGAGGGCGGCAATGAACCTCCGAGTTCCTTAAAAACCATTTGTAAGTAATTATATTAAGACTGAGTGAGTGAGTGAGTGAGTGAGTGAGTGAGTGAGTGAGTGAGTGAGTGAGTGAGTGAGTGAGTGAGTGAGTGAGTGAGTGAGTGAGTGAGTGAGTGAGTGAGTGAGTGGAGAAACAAACGATCTAATAAATGAACGAATGAGTAAAAGAAAAACTACTTCCAAAGCATATGAATTCCATATTTCAACTGCGCCTTTGCAATAAGGTAGAAAACAGAGGCACTTACTAATATTATTTTTATGTCGAGGGAGAAACTGAAGAAATGAGACTTCAGACAAGTAGTTCATACTTGGTCGATAATAATCTGAATAAAGTCATGGTGATTTCAAACTAAATAGCTATTCTGATATGTCTATATAGGGAGGTAGATTGTGGACTCTCAAACTCATGAAACAACTTGACATCTCTGATTCTGGACAAAATTTTAGAGGTCGCCTTCTTCTAACCGCCGCGTTTCTTAATGCTGCGAGGACAAACATTTGGGGACATTTCTATTACGTTATGTTACAGTTGGTACGCCTATGAACGCGGTGCTCAGTTTCCCCCTCCACTTTACCCTCAATTTGCAGTCCGCTCCTAATAACAAGTTATCTTAGCTTGTAGCGCTCTTTTGTTTTCGTTACCTGGGCAACGAATTAACATGTCAAACACAGCCCAGCTGCGGTGGTGGATTGAGACATTTTAACGCGGGCCCCTGCCCAAGCAGTGATACAGCGCCTCACAGCGCGGCTAAGATAAACACTGACAAACCTGAGTGTCTGTCTGTCCTATGGCAACAAAAAAGTGTGTGTTCAAGGAAAAACTAACCGGTGTGCATAAGTGCTAAGGAAATGTCTTGCGTGAAATATAAATTTTACTAGTTCTATTATCTGTAGGTCTAGGGCCCTAAATATCTTTGCAGTACATAAGAGCAATATCTACTTAGTACATAAGAGCTATAGGCTACATACACTCTATATATCCCCGTTTGTTTCAGGTATTTACTTCGAAATAATTTTCCCTTTGTTATTAGTAATAATAATAATAATAATAATAATAATAATAATAATAATAATAATAATAATAATAATAATAATAAATTTGGCGTATCAAATCTAGAACAAATTTATAAACAAAAATTGCTGATTTACTTCCATAAAAACCACAATAAATTTAAATATGATCCTCATGAATACCAGACGAGACAAAACTACAGTTTCTTTCTAAATACTCCCAAATGCCACACAACTGCTGGATTAAAACACAGCAGAAATTTTGGACCCAAAATATATAATACATTAATTAGAGCTTACCCTGAGCTAAGTACACTTAACACACATAGATTTAAGAAACAAATCAGATTAATTATTTAATTGTTTAAGCCAATTGAGTTAAAATTGTTACTCTAATATTCATGTACTTCTGTATTTTCTATTTGTATATAGACCCTGTTATTACATGCTGTATGTATTTTACCATTTATTAATGTGATTCTGCTCAATGAACTCTCGTAATTTTGTGATATATTTTGTATAACTGATCTGAACTGCGCCCGAGCACGAGCTTCTGCTCTTTCGGGCTGCAATGCCTAATGTAGCTCAAGTGTATAGTATTAATAAATATAATTATTATTAAAAAAAAAAAAATAAAAAAAAAATAATACTCTTGCTACTTCTCGTCACTTCTGTTATTTTAAGTGACCATGCTTCATTTAATTTAGGATGCTCCTTGTTATTATTATCATTTTAGTATTATTATTATTATTATTATTATTATTATTAATTATTGTTTTTTATTAGTTGTGATTATTATTAATTGCATTATTGAGTGTAATTAGTTACCACTGCCACCGGGTATATACCCATTTGCAGTGTGAATGAATACATACATACATACATACATACATACATACATACATACATACGCATTACATACATACATACATACATACGCATACATACATACATACGCATACATACATACATACATACATACATACATACATACATACATACATACATACATACATAGGCCTACATACATACACTGGAATTCTCTGCTGCCTGAAGTCAAGGGCTGCCGAACTTCGATTTCTTTTAAATGTAAATTAGAAAAATATCTTATGATGAGTTGCCAGACCTAACGCGTTGCATATATTTAATGGAATGTATTCCACTGTATTTGTTTTTATTTTTGTTTCTTATTTTTATTGTGTAATCATGTAAATCGTGTTTATCACTTAACACCAATATGCATAGCAATGTGTTGTTTTATTATTATTATTATTATTATTATTATTATTATTATACTCTTATAGCCGATCATAAGTGACAAAGAATGACAGCATGGAGGTAGAGCTCTGTGCTGTGTTTGTAAACGGGACTTAGATGCTTATTTTCTTAAAGTTCTTCATTAATTTCATCCACATAAAATACAACACGCAAGACTATTTAATAAAATTACTTTCAATTGACTTCAACACACAGTTCAGGCCTGATTAGGCTATGTTTCTTTCCTATGTAATAGTGGTTAGTATTATGCTAGACAGATAATAATAATAATAATAATAATAATAATAATAATAATTTTATTTAATTAGCTACTTTACGACACTTTTTCAACTGTTATAATTATATAACGTCTGAATGAGATGAAAATGATAATGCCATACGTTACTCCCGAGCTGCTTTGATGATCGTTCATCTCTGCTGACGCATGTGAACGTCAGGCCAGCAATGAGCTAATCGACCTTAGTCCTTCATGGGCTATCATGCTACGTATTATGATTATACTATTATTAATTTATTATTATTATTACAGTTTTATTATTAGGCCTAGCCTAGTATTATTATTATTATTATTATTATCATTATTATTCAGTAATCCTTTCAGGAAAGTAGCTGGCCATACAGACCAGTCAAGAAAAGAGCCGATCAACCAGTAATATAGTCAGCAAAGTAAAGCAGTCAACGAAAGAGTCGATTGTCTAGTAATCCAGTCAGAGTAATCAGTCATGCACTAACAGTCAGCGAAGGATACAATCGTCCAATAATAGTCAGGAAAGAAGCAAGTCACTCAGTAACTTAATCAGTCAGCAAGGGAAGAACTTACTCAATAACAAAGTGAGAAACGAGTAATGCAGTAACTGAATCACCAATCGTTCAGTAATCCAGTCAGCAAGAAGTCATCATTCAGTAACCTAGTCAGAAGAAAAGCCAGTCATTCAGTATCCCAATTAGAAAAGTAACCAGTTATTCAGAAATCCAATAAGGAACTAGTTATCCAGTAAGCCCATTCAACTAAGTAATTAGTTTTTCAGTAGTCTAGTCAGAGAAGAAACTAGTCATTCAAAAATCCAGTCAGCAAAGTAATCAAGTATTCAGTAGCTATGTGAAGGAACTACTTACACAGTAGCCCATTAAGTTAAAGATACAGTCACCCAGCAACCCAATCAGCATAGTCAGCCATTCAATAATTCAAGCAAAGGCACCAGTCAGCAAAGTAAATAAGCTTAGTTGTTCTATAATGAAGATAGAAAAGGAAAACGACTGAGTGACCAAACCAATCATCTTACAACCAAATCAATAAAAGTCATCCAGTATATTAGCAAAAGGAATCAATCCTTCAGCAGCCCGGTTAGAAGCTGTTAATCCAGTAACAAAATCCGTTACGAAACACGTCATCAGTTAATCAAGGCGGCAAAAGCGTAGAGATAGCCTAGTTATCCAGTAACCTAGACAGGAAAAGAACGAGTAGGCCTAATCCAGCGACGGTATCAGCGAAGAAACACGTCAACCTTTAATGAAGTCAGCAAAGGAGCCGTCAACCATCACTCCAGTAATCAAACGAACTGTTCAACTTGAAACGCAATCAATCGAGGTGGTCAGTGAGGGATGGGGTTGTCGGGGCGGATGTCCACGCAACAATCGGATGTGCGCGTCTGATGTAACCAGCCAATCGCAAAGCCAGCTCCTCCCACACCGACAGAGGTGTGAGCTGTGTGCTAAGGGCGAGCTAACCATGCTTCGGAGCACCAAAGTAAACCTTAATGCAAGCTGAAGATGAGCCTGGTAACCTAGCAACCAAGTAAGAAGTCATAAACTAATGAGGCGAACAAACGAAAGCCAGTGGAAGTTGAAAAGAAAAGGGGAGAGAGTAGCGATCTGTCAGAGATATGAATGAAAACAAGACTAACAAGAAGAATGAAAGTAAGAACAAGGAATTCACGAAGAGGAAAATAATTAGAGAGAAAAATAGCAAACCAGTAGGCCTATAAGGAGGGGAAAAAAACCAAACTCACAATCAAATAAAAATTAATTCTAGGAATATAAAAAGAAGAAATGCGAAAGTTGAAACAAGAAAGAGACAGAAAGAAAACAAGCTCAAGAAGAATGAGAGGTACAATAGAGAAAAGTCTGAAAAAGAAAGGTGCAATAAAATAAATTTAATTGCAGCAAGATCAAAAAGAACTAAAATGAATGGTGGTAGTAGTAGTAGTAGTAGTAGTAGTAGTAGTAGTAGTAGTAGTAGTAGTAGTAGTAGTAGTAGTAGTAGTAGTAGTAGTAGTATATTTAACCAAGCTTTCAACTGCAGAAATTATTTAGCATCCAAATTCAACATGGGGACTAAATGGCCTATAGACTTTGCGCAGAGCCCTCTGTCATGGACAGAGTTCTCTCTCTCTCTTTTTTTTTTTTTGCCTACAGTTAATCTGCAAACGGAAACTATAGTTTACTTCCCTCCTGGAGGAAGCCATGCTAAGGATTTTATCGTCCTTAAAATTCATCGCCCTCGATCAGGTTTGAACAGGAGAATCTTGGTTCAGCGGCCAGCATCGTAATCACGAGATCACCGAAAACGACAGAACAAGACCAACAAAAAATAAATAATATATAACAAAATTAGAACCACAATAACATGTCCAACAATAAAAACGAATTTCTAAGAAAAGGAAGAAATGCAGAACCGGTTAGACTAAGGCGAACATTTCAAAATATCAGAAACGACAAGATGTGACCAACAACAACAAATGAAAATCGGGAGCAATAAGAATATGACATAAAAAATTAACAACTGAAGGAGAACAGAAGCAACAAGGACACATCCTGAAAAGTAGGCTATATAATGAATATCAGTAGGGACAAGAACATAAACTAACTTATGCCTAAAATATAAATTAATTAATTAATAAGATCAAAGGCTATAAGAAGAAAAAAATGAATGAATGAAGATCAAAAGCGACGAGAACATGACCAAAAAAGAAATAAATGAAGGTCAGGAGCGATAAGGAAATGACCAAAACAAATTAATTAATTAATTAATTAAGAAAATAAGAAGCCACAAGAACATGATAAACAAGAAAATGAAATGAAGTATAGGCCTATAAGAAGAGACAAGGTATGACAACCAACAAAAAATAAAGATCAGGGGCGATATGAACATGAACAAGAAAATAAATAACTGAAGATAATAAGCCACAAGGACATGACCAAAAATATAAATAATGAATATCAGTAGCAACAAGAATATAAACTAGGTCTAAGATATAAATTAATGAAGTAGATCAGGAGCAACAAAAACATGACAAAAATATCTATTAGAAGCGATAAGAATATGACCAACAAAAGGATAATAAATGAAGTAGATGAGGAGCAACAAGAACATGCTATCATAGAAAATAAAGTAGATCAGAAGCGAGAAGAACGTGACCAATAAAACAAAAGTAGATCAGACGCAACAAGACAATAATCAATAAAAATGTTAAATTAAGTAGATAAGAAGCAACAAAAATATGACCAATAAAAGATATAGGAGCGACACGAACATTATGAACAATAAAAAAGTAGGTAGATCAGCAGCGACAAAAACATGACTAACAAAAATAGTAAATGAAGTAGATCAGGAGCAACAATAACATGGCAAAAAAAAGACAAATTATATCAAAAGCGACAAGAACATGACCAAGGAGATGAAGAATACTGAAGGAAAAGGAATTAGGAGATATAAGAATACCAAGAGAAAAGTAAGCCTACATTTAAAAATAAAGAGAACAGGAATCATAAACGCAAAAACCAAGAAAATATTTAAAACATAATAGGAAAATGGGAAAATATAAGAATAAGGTAAACAAGATAGGCTAAATAACTTTTAAAGAACATTTAAGGAAAAAAATGTAAGACAATATTAAGATATACATAGGAGGCCCATATAGTAAAAAAAAATATTTCTGAATAAAAATAAAGAAAGAGCGGAACTAACTGGAAATCCAGACAGCTACAAAAGGAGAACATGAAAATGAAGCGCAGGAACAAGACCAATAGAAAAAGTAATGAAGACTGTCAGAAGTGCAACGAGGAGAAGGAGAAGAATAAAGAATAAGAGAAAGAGAGACGTAGAGAATAAAGAGAAGAAGAATAAGACAAGTAAGAAAGAAAGGGAAGGAAAGGAAGAAAAGAAAAGGAAAAACTCAGTGTCAAGAAGAACTGAGAAAAATCATTTTCAAGAAGAGAATCAAGAAGGGGAATAATAATAATAATAATAATAATAATAATAATAATAATAATAATAATAATTAATAATAATAGCTCATAAAGACCACACATGATCTGTAGCACGTTATAAAAAATACAAGCAGGGTCTTACAGTCAACGCTTCGCAAATCACGTGACAGGGAAGGCTTCACGAAGACTGACAACTCGACTACTCTCTTCAAGCAAGCACCTTGATGCAATATTCTAGGTCCATTTCCACATTCTTACAGTCAATATGGACAGTTCGTTTTTATATTTCTCTATCTTATGTGGAGATTAACTATGCGTACAGTTAGAGTGAAGGTTTCGACATTTGCTCATTTAACAGTTTTCTTCTAAGAATATTGTGTCTTTTATTACCATAAATGTCACTTAGACTTAACAGGATATGAACCAGGTTTCAGAATTTATAAAGCTGAGGCACTGTAGGCCTATATGCGAAAAAGGTGTCCAAAATATGGATATACATACAGTATTATCGTTGATCAATTTTC
Source organism: Periplaneta americana (assembly GCF_040183065.1). Taxonomy (NCBI): domain Eukaryota; kingdom Metazoa; phylum Arthropoda; class Insecta; order Blattodea; family Blattidae; genus Periplaneta; species Periplaneta americana. The sequence continues at coordinate 87,647,187 of NC_091125.1, read as the reverse complement.
GTTTGTACGAATACACTGTCATTCTAGTGTTTTACATATCCCTCCATTAATCTCTCATTGCCGTTTAGAAATCCCACCAAACCCTGTATTTTATATTTGAATGTGTCTAGGGAGGAACGCCAATTAATAATATTTCGTCTCCATTGGAAACCAGTCTAATGACCCTCACTTGTTTAATATGACGTCAATTACAGGTTTATGAAACAATAGGATATGAGAGCGTGCGCAATGACTCTCAGCTGTCTTCCAATTAGTTACAGCCCTAATCGAATAGGGTCTCTTGTACTTGTGAAATAGATGGCGAAATTTAGCGGATAAAATCTAAAGCCCACAGAATTCAGTTTGGATCAAGATGCTCCAATGGAAGATGTTCAATCTATGACGAGTGGCCACGCCCACTCTCTCTCTCAATGACATCCAGGCGGCCGTGCTTTGTTGCTAAGTAAAACAAAAGACTATCTATCTTGCGGTTAAGAATGGGCGGACGTCTTTTATTATTATAACCCAAGCGCGTTCGCAAAAGAGTTTCTGGAGGAGTTAACTTCTCAAAAGATGAAGGAAGGAGAAAAGGTAAAAAAAAGAGAAAAAAGATTAAGATGAGGTGAAGTGGGAAGAGAAGAGAAGGAGGGGGAGGAGAAGAAATGGGAGTGTTAAACACTAAAGCTCTAATTTGTTTAATTTGATCCGCTGCCCAGATAAAAACTTAAAGTGATATGTTTATGTGAGTTGAAGTTTTCCACGGCCCCCTCTGCATCCCCTTTTTCCAATCCACTTCTCCCATAGCCGGCCTTGTTCCAGAGGGCTTTATACACCACTGTGCTGCCTAATCCCAAGAACAACTTTTCGTACAATATGGATTTTATTTCACTTGTGATCATTATTGGGCAGATTTATAACAATATTTTTTTAACTTAATGAAGGAGCAACATTAACCGCACGGGCAAAGCAACTACGTTCCTCACTGGAGACTCATATTACAACTCAAGTGGAATAATTTATCTCTATCAGACTAAGACGCTGTTTAGATTGGTTTGATCGTAGAAATTTTACTTCTCCCACACAATTTCATAATTTCTTCATAATTTTATTAACAATATTCTTCATGGCCATGCATTAGCTGGAAGAAACTTCTGCACCTCATAATTTTTCTCATGCGACCAAGTCACATAGCTGCACAGTATGTACTCGGTTAAGAGAGAAGTTTCATATAATATTCTTATTGAATTTGGTATTCCCAAAAAACTAATTTGATTACAAAATGTGTCTCAGTGAAACGTATAGCAGAGTCCATATAGGCCAGTGTCTGTCTGATGCTTTTACAATTCACTGCGGGCTAAAGCAAGGAGATGCACTATCACATTCACTTTTTAACTTCGCTCTAGAATATACCATTAGGAAAGTCCAGGATAACAGACAGGGTTTACAACTGAACGGGTTACGTCAGCTGCTTCCTAATGTGGATGACGTGAATATGTTAGGACAAAATCCACGAACTAGGCCTATTAGGAAAAATACGGGAATTTTACTTGAAGTAAGTAATGAGATAAGTTTGGAAGTAAATCCCGAAATGACAAAATATATGGTTCATGTCTCGTGACCAGAATATTGTCAAAATTGAGATATAAAAATTTGAAATTTATCCTTTGAAGAGGTAAAAAAAAAATCAAATATCTTGGAGCAACAGTAACAAATAATATAAATTACATAAATGACACTCGCTAAGATATTAAACGCAGAATAAATATGGGCAAAGCCTGTTATTATTCAGTTGAGAAACTTTTGTCATCCAGTCTGCTCTCAAAAAATCTGAAAGTTAGAATGTATAAAACAGTTAGGTATATTACCGGTTGATCTATATGGTTGTGAAACTTGGACTCTCACTTTGTAAGAGGAACAGAGATCAAGGGTGTTTAAATACAGACGTTTGAAATGGGCAGGACATGTAGGACGTATGAACGAATCAAGAAATGGATATAGAGTGTTAGTCGAAAGACGTGACGGAATAAGACCTGTGCGGAGGCCGAGACGTAGATGGGAGGATAATATTCAAATTGAATTAATGAAGGTGAGATATGATGCTAGGAACTGGATTAATCTTGTTCACGTTAGGGACTGATGGCAGGCTTATGTGAGGGCGGCAATGAACCTCTTTGTAGACCTATGTTATGAATGAATAATGCAATTTTATTATAGCTTCCACTCTATTTTTTTTTATTATTCAATATTTTAGAGATGCAGGAATATATTATTATAAGGATACGTTCTAATTCTTTAATTTCCTTTATGGATAAATATTGGTTTCAGTTGATATTTTCCTTTCATGTAAAGCTATGACGGAGAATATGATGATAGTGTATTCTATTGAAAGTTAGCGGAAAGAACGTCCATGTATATATACTCTTTGGTTTTGACTTTCTCGTGGTCAGAAAATTCGCTTACACGATCAAAATCTTCTAGGCCAGATATCTTTGAACGCCAATGTTCATTAGTGGCAAAAAAAAAAAAAAAAAAAAAAAAAAAAAAAAAAAAAAAAAAAAAAAAAAACCGGCCCGACCCTTGTAGCTGATTTCAGAGCCTTGTTAACTCCAGAGGAAGATAGACTGGTAGCTAAGAATTTCGTGGTTCGAATCCTGCCTGGGAAGGAAACTTTTTTTTGTTCCTTATTCAAATTTATTCCAAATACTTTCCGATTTCTGGTAAAATTCATGTTCTGTGAATAATAAGTTAATTAAGTAGTAAAATATCGCTGCAATAGAAAAGTATTGGGAATAAATTTGAATAAGGAACAAAAAAAAAGTTTCCTTCCCAGGCGGGATTCGAACCACGGAAGTCTTAGTTACCAGTCTATCGTGCTCTGAGTGAACAAGGCACTGAAATCAGCTACAAGGATCGGTCCGGTTTTTTTTTCTACTGTACAAAGTGCGCATGTTTCCCATTTAATTAATTTTTCCTTCTAGCTCATCAACTTTACAATTAGCAATATGTGGCCTCACTCTTGCATGGGTTTGCACCAACACTAAGACATTCACAAGAAAAGGGATTTTACATTATCAACATGGCACAACACAGCCACCTAAGATAATTACTGAGCTAGCGTCTGAGAGGAACAAAAACTCAAGTTGCTCTCTCCAGGAAACAGACTTTGAATCCGCTCGGTAAGTAGGTGCAGAGACTACAGTTGGTTGTTTCCTTCTACCAGCTTATGTCTTGAGCTTGCGCAGCCCGAGTGCGCAGGCCCGCGTCGTCCATCATGCTGTACTTGAGCCGCGCGGCAACAATGACGGCACAACAATATGAACTCACGATCCAATAAAGCCGGGACTCCGACACCTGCATAGACTAGTAATTGAATCGTGCTGCCATCTCTTTGTGGGGGAGGGAACCAAGGATAAAAACCTCTTTTATATATAAATAATAAAAATGTCGAGATAAAGACAGGGTAGAAAAAGAAACTGTTGTCTTGCAGCACAAAACAATAAAAATCAAATCAGTTTCTTATATTATATTACGAGAATCATATACATATACAGGGTGATGCTCTTTTCACCAGCTGACCGATGTGGACAATAATATGATCTATTCTCACGTGTAAAAGATAAAATAAAACTCCATATCATCGGCACCTATATTGTTAAAAAAGTAACATCATATAAAATATCTCACTTCTATTAAGTACATCCAGTACCATGTAACGAGCAAAATAAAACGGTCATCGGCGTGGTGTAGGAGTTAGCGAACGGGACTCATGCTCCGAGACCGTGCTTGTATATAGGTTCGAATTCCTCCTGGAATGATTACCTGGTTGTTTTATTCAAAGTTTTCTCCAAGTCTAAGTGGGATATCAGGTAATCTCATGGCGAAACTTCGGACTCAGCTCGATATTACAAAGTTCCATAACTTTCGCAAATGCAATAAGTGTATAACATTATAAATCTGTTTTATAAGTTACCTTTTACGACATTATAAAATAATAAGTTAAGGAAACAATATCCATCTACTTAGCTTTACAAATTTGAAGAAATTGATTGCTGTGGCAACGTGATATATAGGGTGATTATACAGTCTTTTTCTGATTATAAAAATGTATTACTGAAAAACTATGCTAGATACGAGAACGCGGTTTTCAGCAACAACTTACGAAGTTTTCATGCATACATTTCAACATGCGTTTGTTGCCCGAAGAACGTCTACTTGATACTGGATTTTACGCAATGTTTCTCGCTAACATCTCACTTTTCCGACCCCCAAAACCGAGTTGATTTTCCGGAGGTGTGAAAAATCTTGTACAGATGGCTGCAGTTCGACGCGTATAAAGTGCAAATCATGCAAGCTTTGTTGTCAGGCGACCGTCCCCGAAGTACTGCTGCGGTTATTCTGGAAGGAATTCAACGACACAATGACTACTTAAGCAAGTTTGTTTTTCTGACGAAACAATCTTTCACATTTCTGGAAAAGTCAACAAACTCAGTGTTCGGATTTGGGGTTCGGAAAATTGATATGTTGGCGAAAACATGGCATGAAATCGGGTTTCGATCTGACGTTCTCCGGACAACAAATGGAGCACATGTTGAGGTACATCCATGGAAACGTGGACGGTTTAAGTATTTTTTTGCTGAAAACCGCGACGCCCTGTATCTAGCGTAGTCTTTTAGCAATAATTGTTTACAATCAGGGAAAGACTTTGTGTTCTCTCTATATTAAATATTATTGCACGGCAAGTAGTTTTGTAATATAAACTTTATGCAATCATAGCATTAAAACGCGCTTGTTATGATACTATAAATAGTATACAACTGGCCTAATTCTGGCACTGGTGCCAGAGAAGGTTACCAAGCAACTAGTATTCCATGACGTCATCACCGCCTTCACAACAAAATTTTATACAATGTACCTGTAACAAAAATCTTCAAATCAACAACAAAATAACATTGTCTAAGAAACGGTTACTTAGCAACAATGAAATATATTACGTCATACCCAGTGCTCATGTCTTTACTACTTCATAAGATTACATTTTGTAAATTTACAGTAGTTTTTTTTTACATTTTTAATGCTAGAATGGCACAAAACGTTCTATGTAACACGTGTATAATCTTCATTATAAGTACTCGTGAAAATTAGCGCGTGAGCGTAATCACTCGTGCCATAATTACCAAGGTTATACATGTTACATAAATTGCTACAGGGACATCATTTTATATTTACTTCAATTTTTATTGTACCTGAGTTTTTTAATGTACTTCACTCCCACCCCTTCTACTAATGAAGTTCAACCGTCCTCCACACAGATCCAAGACCGCATATACAGTCATAGTAGCCTTACTGTCATAGTAAACAGTACGTTCCAAAAATATGTTCGCGTTTTCCAGTGACGAAAGAGCTTTGAATATTGAATCATTTTCGCACAGATACTGTCGTCCATTTGCCTACGTCGTATCCTGGTTTCCTCCACCAGCTTTTATTCGCCATCTAGTGGCTGGGCTGTCTTAGCTATTTTCTGAGAACATTAATTTCTGTTAGGAATTGGACGTCTACGTAATATTATACGACTGTTTAAAATAACTTAAGTAAAAGGGCCTCGTTAAGTAATTAATCGTCACGTGATTTCCTCCCTTTCTACGACCCTACGACATAACTACTTGGACGGACAGTAGATTAGTATGTCTGAGTAATTTTATCTTTTCGGATCAGGCAGAAGTGAAGATTGAATTTACAGTACGTAAGGTACTCTTTTATAGAGTAGGTACAGAATTATTTCAACATGAGTTACTAGTACGAAGGACGAAACTGGTAATTGAGATTAGGTACAATAGTCTATAATGCGATAATATGCACATTAGAACTGAATGCCTGTATCGAAATGAACGGCCACTATTTTGAAAAATATGTTTAAATATCCAATAAATATTTTACAATTTCACTTCATTCTCTATATTGTACGCTAATCTGCAGTAGACAGTATAATATACACTGCATAATGAATACGTCCACATGGACAGCTCAGTTCGTGAGTAAAAACACTCATAGTTAATACTGTACTGTATTTTGATTAAACAAAAACCTAATGAAAATGATCAAACTCAAAAGCGCGTTATTTCCTAGTTTACGTAAATGGATGAACTACTTTTCTTCCCTCCTACACCTAGTAAAGTGATCTGTTTGTATATTACGCCAGTATCATCGAACTCCAGTCGTGGAAGGGAGTAGCAAACGACGTTGATCCAGAGGTATAGCCAGGTTAATATTAAAAATGTTAGTAAAAATAAAATGATGTCCCTGTATTATGGCACAAGTTATAACGTCATAATAGAAGTCATGACGTTTTAGTTGGTATGGCAATATTTTACGGCACTGGTAAAATAATGTGGTATATTATGCACGATTTTCAATAATGATAAAGACTGTATTCATCCGAGGCTTCTGTTGAGACTTGAAAGCAATGTGAAAATGACGCTCGATGGGTTGCTAGCCCAGAGAGGTACAATTGGTGGGGTTTCCACCTGTGCAGCATTTCCTCTGCATATGACATTTCAGTTATACCGCTGATACTCGGTCCCCAGAGCCTCGTTCGTTGGAAACGGGTTGCACCACGGGAAGGTGAGGATGGGATTTGGGTAGGAGAGGTTGTAGATGGAATGCACATCACTACCTTTTGGCAACCCAGTATATAAAATTTATGCAAATATTTTGAAAAACAAACTCACTGAGCATTACGGAAATATTATCAGTGAAGAACAAAATGGTTTTCGTCGAGGGAGATCTTGTTGTGATGGATATTTTGCATTGAAATTACTGGTTCAGAAACATAGAGAATTTAATCTAGAAACGCATCTGACATTCATTGATTTTAAAAAGGCTTTTGTTAAAATTAATCGGAATAAATTAGGCTACCTCAGATTTTGGCAGATGATCAAGTATTTCAACAGATTATACAAAATATTTACAACATATATAAAACAACCATCATAGCAATTCGAAGCAACAATAAACTTTCACAGTGGCGACCCATTTATAGTGGATACGACAAGGCTGTGGCCTTTCACCACTTCTGTTCATTATATATACAGGGATATCATTTTATGCTTACTTCAATTTTTATTGTATGCCTACCTGAGTTTTTGAATGTACCTCACTCCCACGCCTTCTACTAATGAAGTTCAACTGTCCTCCACACAGATCCAAGACCGCATATACAGTCATAGTAGCCTTACGGTCATAGGAAACAGTACGTTCCAAAAATATGTTCGTGTTTTCCAGTGACGAAAGAGCATTCAATATTGAATCATTTTCGCACAGGTACTGTCGCCCATTTGCCTACGTCGTATCCCGGTTTCCCCCACCAGCTTTTATTCGCCAGCTAGTGGCTGGGCTGTCTTACCTCTTTTCTGAGAATATTAATTTCTGTTAGGAATTGGACGTCTACGTATTATTATACAACTGTTTAAAATAACTTAAATAAAAGGGCTTCGTTAAGTAATTAACTGTCGCGTGATTTCCTCCCTATGGCCCTACGACATAACCACTTGGACGGGCAGTAGATAGCATGTCTGACTAATTTTATCTTTTCGGATCAGGCAGAAGTGAAGATTGAATTTACAGTACGTAAGGTACTCTTTTATAGAGTAGGTACATAATTATTTCAACATGGGTTACTGGTACGAAGGACGAAACTGGTAATTGGAATTAGGTACAATAGTTTATAGTGCGATAATATGCACAAAAGAATTGAAGCCTGTTTCGAAATAAACGGGCCACCATTTTCAAAAATGCGTTTAAATATCCATATTGTGATTATTTTTCAATTTAACTTCATTCTCTATATTGTATGCTAATGTGCTGTAGACAGTATAATATATACTGCATAATGAATACGTCCACATGGACAGCTCAGTTCGTGAGTAAAAATACTCATTGTTAATACTATACTGTATTTTGATTAAACAAAAACCTAATGAAAATGATCAAACTCAAAAGCGCAATATTTCCTAGTTTGCGTAAATGGATAAACTACTTTTCTTCCCTCCTATACCTAGTAAAGTGATTTGTTTGTATTTTACGCCAGTATCATCGAACTCCAGTCGTGGAAAGAGGTAGCAAACGGCGTTGATCCAGAGGTATAAGCAAGTTAATATTAAAAATGTTAGTAAAAATAAAATGATGTCCCTGTATAAGTAAACATAAACATTCAGGATTGGTGACGGACATGCCATGGATTTATTCCAATTAATCGAAATTTGCAGCTTGATGCTTTACTTTTCGCTGATGATCTAGTTCTCATAGCATCAACTGAAGATGGTTTACAATATTTAGTGCACAATTTAAATATGGTCAGTGAAAAATATGACATGGAATTAATATTGGAAAAACGAAAATTGTCGTTCTGTGGGAAATTCTCTGTACCAAGTAAAATCTGTTTGAATAATAAAATAATAGAAAGAGTAAATACTTTCACTTACCTTGGCTATACACTATCATCTTATGATGAAGTAGATATTGCTGAAAAAATAGGCTATGTAAATATAATAAAACAATGGGGATCATTAATAAAATCATGAAACCTTCACTAGTACAAAGACACACAAGAATAGGCTTATATAAAACCTTAGCACAGCCAATATTAAGCTATGGTAGTGAAGCGTGGACTGTGAAGAATAAAGATGTCAGTAGAATAACAGCAAGTGAGATGAGGTTCATGAGAGCAACAGCTGGATATACTCGCTGGGATCATAAAAAATGAGGACATAATTCAAGAACTTAAAATGGAACCCATTATGCAGTTTACCAGCAAATATCAACTTCAGTGGAAGGGTCATCTCGAACGAATGGATCGATGCAGAATTCCAAAAGCACTGTTTCATTACCATCCGCTTGGAAAAAGATCTCTAGGTCGTCCGAAGAAGAGATGGACTGAAAATTCTATTTTGAGACCGTAACAGGCCACTCGGCCTAATACTTGTTAGGCAGAAGAAGAAGAAGAAGAAGAAGAAGAAGAAGAAGAAGATAAAGACTGTTTATAATGACGGAATACAAAAAATGTTTTGCAAAGCGAAAGGAAATAACCTCAAATTAATACTGGTTACCATGGTAACGACATTATCAAAAACAATTTTTATTTTTATAAAAACAGAATAAGTATTGTGGTAATTGTGTTATTTTTCAGATCTAGGCTATGTAGTAAGAACAAATGAGTAGCGTAATATCAAAGCCGGACATCTGTCGTCTCCATAGTTTTGATCTAGACGCAATTTTTTAATTCACAGTGTTCTTTGTAATATTTAACACAATTTATTTCATAAATGTAGTGTTAGAGTTTGCATATGGTTTCACTATAACTGGAAAGAGCATGAAAAATTGTATAAAAGCCACAGCTATCTAAATTTCGATTGAGATCAGATGTCCGTCTTTGATATTAAGCTACTCAAATACCTTGTCAACTATACTATAAAAAAACATGGACGTTTCAAGTTATGATATCAGAAATGAGAATGTTGTAATTTAGTTAATAACAGATGGTGTGAGATGCAGTCTAGAGCTTTACTCGAATTTGACATTGTAAGAGATGTCAATGATTTACTTTTAAAGGCCGAAATAATATTGTTGACCATAGTCTCTATAGTAGTGACTGTAGACCTGCTTTTTCGAAAACCAAACTGTTCAGAAGAAAAAAAAATTGTGTCTCTACAAATTTATCAAATTGATCTTTCATAACAGATTAAAAGTAGAGTACTAGAACATAATGTTGATGAGTGTTTTTCACTTCGCTCTGAAGTTGGTGCATGGAGCATAAGCTTACTCGTACTCGTACTTTACCATCTTCGATCACGCATTTCAGTCCGTGACGCTAGTCACTCGCCTGGCCTGCAGATGGAATAGGCTATAATGTGTAATTGATGCGTGAACAAGAAACCAAACGACGATGCTGCTCGAAGTCTTTTATGGTTAACCGTTTACTCCTGTAATCTGTGTTGGGACCTACTCCCAAGTCCTAACTTGGCATGGGGGGGGGGGAGAATTGTGTTCGAGATTGCACATGGGAATCATTGGTTTGAATCTCTCTCATCTCCACTATTTCTAATCTTTGTTCTTGTTTGTTTATGAAGAGTCCCAAATTCGGATCCATACAGGGATATAAAAACTTCAATTGTCTCGTGATGAAGTCTGTTGGAATAACTTATATTGGAGTGCGTTGTAATCAGTAATCAATAATCATGTTTGGTCTGTGGATAAGCTTCGGGGCTTCTACCGCGTTGTCTTGGTGTTGGTGGCTGACGTTTCGACCGCTATGTTGTGGTCATCTTCAGAGCAGTTGGATAAGAAAATAGTCTGCGAGCTCGTATATATACGTCGAAACATCAGCCACCAAGACAACGCGGTAGAAGCCCCGAAGCTTATCCACAGACCATGCACACCAGCCGCGGAAGCCTACGCGAACAGTAATCATTTTTATTTCCCGAAAATTACAATATTGTAATTAAGACAATGGTCAATAAAACAACAGATTAAAACAGATTAAAATTCCATGTTCATATGGCAGTCAAAATATTCATTTATACTATAGAAAGGATTGTCTAAAAACAACTTTAAATCTAAATAGGCTGAGTGGGCATTCTTATGTAATCTATTAAACATATCTAAACTAGTGACACTGAACCATTTCTTGGTCTTAGTCAACCGTAGGTTTATAATAAAATGATTATTTCTAGTAAAATATTTGTGAATATGAGAATCTTGGTATATACTAAACAGTCATAAAATATATTGATTGATGACAGTAAGAATATTGGCATTACGAAATAAATGTCGACAATGAGCATTAAAAGATGAATTAGTAATGATACGTAATGCTTTTTTCTGCAAGATTAAAATACTATGGACATTAGCACCGTTACCTCACAAACGAATACCATAATAAATACACTATGGAAAAAGGCATAATATGGTTGTTTCAAATATCTACTAGATACAAGAGCTTTTAATTTACACAAGAGATAAAGTACACGAGATAACCTTTTGCACACAATCGCAATGTGACCAGCTCAAGTAAGTTTAGAATCTAAAGTAATACCAAGAAGTTTAACTTCAGAGATCATTTCATCAGGAACATGATTGTAGATGGTTAGTAAAAGACCTAATCCCTTTAAACAACCAAGGGCTGCCAATACCTACGTTTATTAATCAATCTTGAAATACAATGCGTAGTACAAGTGATGAAATGAAGATGATGATGATGATTACTCGTTGCCATCTGGACCACTCGTAGCCCTCAACAGCACTTCTGCTAACTGCAGAGCTATAATAATAAAAGGTAAAGGTAAAGGTATCCCTGTAACATGCCATGAAGGCACTTGGGGGGCATGGAGGTAGAGCCCCATGCTTTCCATGACCTCGGCACTAGAATGAGGTGGTGTGGTCGGCACCACGCTCTGACCGCCTTTTACCCCGGGAAATACCCGGTACTCAATTTTATAGGAGGCTGAGTGAACCTCGGGGCCGTTCTGAAAGTTTGGCAACGAGAAAAATTCCTGTCACCACCTGGGATCGAACCCCGGACCTTCCAGTCCGTAGCCAGCTGCTCTACCAACTACAGTAATAATAATAATAATAATAATAATAATAATAATAATAATAATAATAATAATAATAATAATGCTTCTTCAAAGATCGGCGCGCTGTTTTATCGGCTCGTGCAAGTGATGCTACTGTGACCTTTGAAGTGCGCGTGATTCGTGTCTACTCGATGGCGTACCCACGCCGTGGTCAGTGCGATGACCTGCTTTGATTTTGACAGATAATCCTTTAAGTGGGCGCTTATCACAGTCTTATAGAAAGTTATTTTAGTTTTCCTCAGATTTAAACCAAATGTTAGATAATCCAATAGCGAATTCTCGGGATCACCTCGCTAGCACCAATTCTACTGACGTTCGATAGCCGTGCAGTTCGTACAGCGTCGTTAAAAGTATTCTTCTTGGTTCCAAACGCACTGCACGCTAGAGGCTTATTGTTGTTGTGATAGGGTTGTAATGCAACAATTATACATTATTTGACGAGGTGCGTCCAAAGATTTTCCCCGAATTTTCTTATGTTTGCATCAGAGTTGAGGGAAAATTTCGGAAAAAATCGAGCTAGAAAATCAGCGCAAGTGGGACTCGAACCCGATTGCAGTTTTCGATTACAAGTACAATTCGTTATTGTCTGAGTAAACAGCGTATCAACATTTCATAAATTTCTAATTCGTTTAATACACAATCTTACTGAAGAAATAGTCGCATGTTTCGGATATAGCCTACCCTGTATATCTTACCTTACCTTATTCCGTTTCTAAATGTGAAATAAAGAGAGACGTTTTTAATTTTACGGAGTGAATATAGTTAATAAGTTAAATGTCATTATCTTACGGAAATAGCTATAAAGAATCATTAGGAACAGAACGCTGAGATATTAAGGTTGAAGATACCCTTTACATTACCGACAAGATTTATGAACTGGATCCAGTTATTTGAACTTCATTAAGACAGAAAATGAAGAACGACAAAAAATGAACCTATGACATGGGTCCAATAGGCTACTTCTGACAGTCCCATCCTAGCTCACTTATAGGCCGAATACAGAAATAAATACCGGTATTGTGATCTGCATGAAAACGCCCGCAGAATATTACCGGAATGCTGCTACTGGCATTTCCTTTACCTCAGATAGTACAATACACAAATGCAAATTCAACATATGGTATTGACAGGTGGGCCATCTGACCTCAGTCTGAAACAGAAGGTCTCATTCCCAGATGGGTACCTCATAAGCCCTTTCTATAAATAAGCATCGAACAGAGGAGAACGTTGTTCCTGTCAGACGTTCTGTTTGCACATAGTGGCGCCGATTCGAAATTTGAGCAGCACCATAAATCTGTTAACAATGTTATGTCCATAATGTATTACAGAAGATTATATTCATTCATTCATAGTATTCTGCCCAAACGCAGGTCTTTCACTGCAAACCCAGCATTTTCCAGTCTTTCCTATTTTCTGCCTTCCTCTTTGTCTCTTCATATGATCCACATGTCTTAATTTCGTTTATCTTCTTCTGCCCCGAACTCTTCTCCCGTTTACCATTCCTTCCGGTGCATCCTTCAGTAGGCAGTTTCTTCTCAGCTAGTAACCCAACCAATTCCTTTTTCTCTTCCTGATCAGTTTCAGCATCATTCTTTCTTCACCCACCCTTTCCAACACAGCTTCATTTCTTATTCTGTCTTTCCACTTCACACGCTCCATTCTTCTCCATATCCATATTTCAAATGCTGTCTACTCGTTTCTCTTTATTTTGTCATAATGTTTACGTTTCTGCCCCATACAATGCCATACTCCACACAAAGCACTTTACTAGACTCTTCCTCAGTTATTTTTCCAGAGGTCCGCAGAAGATGCTCCTTTTTCTATTAAAAACTTCCTTTGCCATTGCTATCCTCCTGTTGACTTCCTGGCCGCAGCTCATGTTACTGCTTATAGTACAACCCAAGTATTTGAAGCTGTCCAATTGCTCCTCTGCCTCATTTAGAATTCGCAAATTTATATTCTGGATTTTTCTTTCTATGATCATGCTCTTCATCTTATTCGCATTTATCTTCATTCCATACTGCTTACAGCTGTCATTTAGCTCCAGTAGCACAACATCCTTTAGTATCATTACTTCTTCTGCTAAGAACGCCATATTATCAGCAAATCTTATGCACTTTATTCTTCTTCCTTATACTATCACTCCCCCCATGTTCTGAAAACAGTTATTCACTAAATCCTCCAAGTAGATGTTGAATATGGTAGGTGATAAAGAGCATCCTTGTCGTACTCCTCTCCCTATTTCACTTCCTTCTGACATTTCTTCTCCCATCCTGACTTTCACTCGTTGTTTCATATAAAAGTTACTGAACAGCCTCCTGTCTTTCTAATCCACGCCAATTTTCTTAGGATCCCCATTAGTTTATTCCAATCCATTCTGTCAAACGTCATTTCTAGGTCCACAAAAACTATATACACTTCTTTATTCTTCTCTAGGTATCTTTCGCCGATTGTTCGTAGCAGTCCAATTTGCATCTCTCGTACTTTTTCCCTTCCTGAAGTCAAACTGCTCTTCTTCCAACTAGCGTAGATACAAGAATTAACACTCAGTGATCTCTCACTCTCCGAGTATGCTCCTGCGGTCAGCACGGATGTGGAAAGAAGCTTCTCAATGTATAACAATGTCCTCACCGACAACCGTAGATCGTTCACATTCCAGAATCTTCGGATGTACACTTATCTTTTACAATGGAGAGGAGAGCTGTTAATTTAAGGTGGGGTTTTTTACTACTTATGTATAGGATTGTTTATTTTTTAATCATTTTTTTCAGCATTTTTTGGTCATTTGTAACATTTTTTGGATCATTTTATAGGTCATTTTTAAGTTTTTTAGATCTTCAAAATCCGCGCCCTGATAATAAGATTGATAATTTAAAACGATAATATTACAATGATAAGTGACTTTGATTGGTTGGTATTAAAAGGATCCTTCCATTCCATTTGTGAATAGGTAATGAAGCAATTTATTCCCGAAAATTAGTGCTAACGAAGATAAAAATCTAACCTCCCTAGAAGTCAAGAATATAAAAAAGAAAAGTTACATTAAGTTGCTACACCTTAAATTTACTTTCAAAATTGCATAGAGTCTATTTACAAATTGCATATTTATGGTAAAAAAAGAATTATGAACCTCATTGAAAAATTAAGAACTACTTCACTGTGTTAATATTGCAAATTTAGTGATGAATTACCTGGTTGACTATTTTCGACGTGTTCTGAATTTCTGAGGATGACGCAAACTATGTCGAAACTAGTCAATCAGGTAATTCACCATCTAAATTTACAATATTAACACAGTAATTGTTACTTGTTCAATAACGTTCATTAGTGATTATACAAGTGTTAAAAGAGTGCATGCAAGAATAAAGAAAAAAAAAGGATTACACATTGATGTCATTTATACAAACGCCTTATAAATTTAAGATTCTTTCATTAATTTGCATTGCAGTAGGACGGATGGACGCAAAACAAAAGTAAAATGTTCTTTTCTTCTTTAGTGAACCAAAATGTAGGTGTCTTTCTAAATAAACTTGACAGAAGAGTGAGTAAAGTTACATTTTCTAGCACCTATCGATATTTTTCTACGACAACCTGTTACTAAGCACTACCACTATTAAGAAAGAAGAAGAGGATTCCTTTGCAATGTGTCTTTTTTCATCCGTGAAGGAGAACGGATGGTGAAGAGATAGTCTGCTATATCGACGGATTTACAAAAACTGTAGCTATGTACCGCAATTGAAGTGAAAGGATGCATTTGTGAACAATAACCAGATTTTATTACCACGTCGGCCTGTCTTCATTTAAAGTACACTATTATAAAGATCCGTACAGTTGAAATGGGCGTCTTCTATGTGTCGGTTAAAATCGTTCGTGGGATTGAAGATGTTAATCTGTTAACGGAACATGTCTAACCATACTGCAAATTTATGCAGGACGCTACTGATTTCATGTCTCGCTCTCA